>NC_136783.1:19026033-19291033 GCF_947034865.1 Barbatula barbatula
GATAAAACACTGTCTAGTCAGGTTGCACAGGACAAAACGGTGGTGAGAATGCAACATCTGTATCAGAGACCTCGGCTGAATGTGTCTGTTGAGTGCGGGAGTGAATTCTGGTCATTCAATTCTAGATTTTCCAACACTGATAATCTACTTCTCAGAAAGTTTTAGCTTATTTATCTTGCATGACCGGTCACCGTCAGCAAAACACTATTTCATTCTCGCTAACCCTGAAGGAGAGAAAACTCCAGTCGTGTCCGATGAATTTGTTTGGCTCTCCCCTAAATCTACACGTTCTTCGAGATTTTCCGCAACATCCTGCGAAAGAACATTTCCAACAAAGTATTCGTACAGTGAAGCCGTTCACATCATTTTACAGGCCATCGCCACAACATGTTTTCTTTACATTATGTTCAGTGGTTTAAAGTTCATGCACATGGCTCCTTCTTCGCAGTCGTATTTACAGTATTTACAAACAATACAACCGTACATCTTGGGCGTTCAAAGAAAACTATACAATATATTTTTGGGTTCGTCTCTTAATGTGTTATAATCCAATTTAGGAATAAAATACTATATATTCTTAAATACAATCCTTTTCGGAAAAAGTTTCTGGCTTTTAACGTTCCTTCACCCGGCTTGGATATGTACAGGGACCACTCAATAGTCAAAAATAAGATTTTTTTTCATTTTTTTGAAGCTTCTGTATAGGGACCCTTCAAAAGTCAAGAAGTCAAGGCAATGTTTTGTGAAACTCGGGAAAAGCCTGTGGCAGCGATCCGGAGCTCTTCAAATCAACAAACAGCAACAATGGAAATCACAACACGCATACAAACACAAAAATGGAAAGTAACCTTTGCAAATACGTTTGGCGCTGTGGCACAATTGATAGCACGTTAACCAAAACTAGTCTTTAAAAGGAGAAATCCTTCACACGTTTAAAAACAAACAAAAATCAAAGGCAAAACAAAGCAGAGTGCTACTGAAATAAACAAACCAAACTATATAAAAATAACGGTCTTTTATATCAATACTCTGAAACAAACAGGCAACGTAGGGTTCGATTTATACGGCTAGTTTGACAGTGCCACAACATCACCAATATGAATGAATGAAAATAAACCGACAAAACACAAAACATTTACGTCAGCATGCAGGAGCGTTTCGCTCAAACACATGCACTGTATCCAGATCAGTTCAACAAACACGGGACACACAAAGTCAGGCCAGCAAAAGATGACATTAAGAAAGGACCCATAAGAAAACAGTGCACAGAAAACAGGTAACCCGTCATCAGAGGTACCCAAACCTTCACAAAGACAAAAAAAAGTAAGACACTAATATTTCAAACCCAGCATTTTTGCCCTGACCCCATCTACATTCATAAGAAGGCTTTCCCTTTGAATGATCGGACAGCGTTTGTCAAAAACAAAGATTAGTGGAGATGACAGACTGTTATCAAATACTCTCTGCATGCATATGTTCAATGAAATGACGCCTTTTTTTGGTATACATTTTCTAGGTTTTGTTCTTTTTTTCCCAAACTGATTGTTGTATTTTTTCCCGTTCAAAATATAAAAATGTAAAGCGGCTTCCAGCATGATGCGTTTCTGATTTCATGATATTTTACAAGCACTGTCAGAATAAAAAGCATTTACTCCTTGGTCTTCGTTCCTTTTTTGTCATCTAAAGAAACAAATCTATGAAGAGTGCAAAAATGCCATGAAGATAATGTCAGTTCTCCCCAACAGTCTTGATTTAAGTTCCCCGTAGCGAGAAAAACACAATGCAGTAGCAGAAGCTGTCCGACCCGCTGGCAGAGTTCAACCGTCGCATTTCCCTTGATCCGCTTCGTGAATACTTTTTGCATTTTTTGGAAATCGTCTCTTGTAAAAACAGAAAGGAGAGTCTGGCAGCAGATGTTACATTGCGACGGGACTCGGTGAGAAGCTCTCATGTTCCTTGGCCTTTCTCAATTCTTTCACCCTGAAAACAGAACAAACAAACGGATTGTAACGTTAGCCTGACGGTTCATAATGATTTTATATAAGCATTTTGGGCCCTCTGGGGCATCAGGGCTTGTTAGCTGATACACCTGTCTGTTTCATACGTCTTTCCACTGTGATAAGTCACAACACGGCAGGAAAACGAGAATTCACCTTAACAGTTAAAACTGCCACAAAGATCTTAGTAGGAAAACGTTGGACAAAGGAGACAGAGGCCCCACAAAGTATTTGGACACTTAAATGCTTGTTTTAAATGTCACTGTATCACATCACATAATACCAAACCGAATTGCAACACTCTTTTTTTTCTTCTTAAAATGATATGATGTTTAACGAAATAAGAAGTATTTCTAGAGATATTCAAGCTGTCTGTTAGAGTACACTGTTAGACACATTTTTGCATATCCAATTAGAAATGATACTACATGTGAACATCTTTTTTATACATCATCTGAAAGATAGGCTGAGATACAACCATTTAAAACTCTGGAATCTGAGCGTGCTAAAAAATCTTCATATTGAGAGAATCGCCTTGAACGTTGTCCAATCAGAGGCGCTGTAGCAGGCCGTTGCTAAAGAAGAAACAGGTTTGTTTTAACGCTCTTCATTGGCTAGTCTCTGTAATGACATTGTACAGCGTCAATGAACCCAAAAGCTGGAATCTAAGCTTCACAAAGATATCAAACTTGAGTCATTTCCACAGAACAGACAGCAGCGAACGACATTTGTAGACGTGTATTCGGCCATTTTTGTTGTTGATTTAGCTGTATACACTCTTTTTGATATCTTTACTATAGGAAATTTACAAAATATCTTCATGGAACATGAACTTAACTGAATATCCTAACGATTTTTGGCATAAAAAAAAATCTGACCCATGCTAATCTGACCCACACCGTTTTGTTGGCTATTGCTACAAATATACCCGTGAGACTTATGACTGGTTTTGTGGTTCAGGTTTACATATGTGGTTTGAAATCCTATTCAAATCACATTTCTGGAAATCAATGTCTCGAATTGTGGTCGAATTGAGCTAATGTTCTTACACCACATACAAACAAAACACATCAAATAGATCAGATTACTTATTTGGATTGACAGTGTAAATGTTGCACCTTTTATTTTCACATGACACCTTGATATTTTGTTATCTAATAGAATGACGTTTATACATTTGTTTCGTCTTAAAGGGATAGTTTATTAAAAATGAAAAGTCTGTCATCCTTTATTCATCCCCATGTTGTTCAAAACCTGTATTTGACTTTGTGAAACACTTCTGTTGAACACAAAAGAAGATATTTTGAGAAATGCCTCAGTGGTTTGTGGTCATACAATGGAAGTCAATGGGAGCTGATGTTGTTTGGTTACAGACATTCTTCAAAATATCTTCTTGTTTTCTGCAGAAAAAAGAAAGTCACATAGGTTTGAAACGACACAAGGATGATATTTACATTTTTGTGTGAAATATCTGTTTAACTGTCCAAATACTGTTTGAGGCCACTGTATAAAACAAACATTTTTCAATATAATAGACTATTTAAAATTGACATTTGCTTATGTCTGGCTATATTAATATATACTGTACATTTGAATATATAGGAGTCTACAGTCACATTACAAAACAAAACAAAAAAACAATTTAGGAATAAGAAGAATCAAAAGCAATGTGGGAAAACAACCAATCTTAAAACTATTTATATTATTATTGGATCATATTCTTGAAAATCTGATCGACAAAACATATATCTACAAGTCATGCACAGTTTGAGACAAAATGTTTGTTAGCATGTTATACTTCATATCTATAAATAAAATAGAAAATTTCATCTTCATCACCAACACAAGTAAAACATTTTGCGTTCCACTTTAACCCCCCCCCCCCATTTAAAACACTCACAGTTTTAACCCGTTCCCACCCTCAGCCCCCAAATCAAGCTTATACAAGCTGAAAGAGATGAAAAAACAGGCAGCCAGGCATTCAAGACATGTCGTCTTCTCTAGAGAAAGGGAGGTTATTTCAAGCATGCCCTGAAAGAAGCAAGGCCTTCAGATCTTTAGCCATCATGCAATGCCAAATGCACTACCTAGCAGTCTTTATAGTGTTGTCATAAGCATCCTCATAACAAGACGAGATGGAGGAGACGTCAGAAAAGACAGAGAGACAGAGCTTTGTTAGTTTTGCCATAAATGCTGTCTGTATTTGGAGGTTAGTTAGATTTACAGTCTTCTCTCTCTCATTTAATGCTCAGTCAATTTGGCCTCCAGTCGGCCGTCATGCATGCAGGCATAAAGCAATAGAGAGACTGTAAAGAGAAAGATAGACAGACAGAAAGACGTAAAGGGGAAAGCAGAGTCTGAAATCAAGTACATAGAAGAAGGAAAAGGAAAAAGACAGAGAAATCGTGGGGTACGAACTGGTTGGCTGAGGCTGCACTCACCCGTTTGAATAGTCTATGGTCCATCAAGGGGCTTTGCGTAAACATCAAAACAACACCAGATAGCTATTAGTACACACTGAGGTACGGCTGGGTTCGGGAAATGGGACCAAACACAAAAGGGGTTTCTAACAGAGACCAGGATTTGTCCCTTGATATTATGAAATGTAGCACTACTGACGGTAAACGGCACAATATTATAGACATGGTTAATGAAAACTCTAGGTTAAGGTAAGCGTTTCTAATCCGTGCAAGCACAAAAGTATTGAGTGTTAGTGGTACGGGAACATTCTCATGAGGGGCCTACCTGTGACGGCACCGCAGCAGAAAGCGCATGATCTTCCTGGCGGCCTGATCCTGTCTCTTGGTCAGTAAACTGCTTCTGAAACAGAATAAACAGCCTGAATGATGCCATAGATATACATTTTTCATGTGCGTGTTCCCCCGGGGTCGAAACCACAACCTTTGCGCTGTTGATGCAATGCACTACCAAGTGAGCTCCAGGAACACATAGTCTATATACATACTTGACTCAAAGCTTTGTAAAGTAAATTATTCAGTAAGTATGTGATTGGCGAAGTGTCAATACCAGATTGTCTCAGGAGGCTTTGAAGGCAGCGTTTTACATTTATAGTCTGTCATTTATACAAAGAGATTATAGAGGTCAAGAGTTTTTCTCATGGGTGCATGGATCACCACCAGGTCAAATATGGTGCCTACATAAATACTGGCTTCATTATAAAAATGTGCACACACACATTGACGAAAAAATCCCCAATAGGATGTTCTTCAAGAATCAAAAGCATACTGGAATAAGCAATCCTCATATTGCAAAACACACTAGAATTCCACGTTAAAATTTGGAAGAACATCAGCATGTCCATATAAATCTTATCTCTTTATATCGAATTGCTTCCTATTATTCTTACGTAACTAACTGGAAAAGCTAATAAGTCTGAATGAGAAATGAATCAGTGCTCAACATCACACACAAGGGTGCATTTTAATTTTAAATGTGGTGTATTATTGAAAAACAGATTTGCAGTGTAGTTTATAAATTGACCACCAGGGGCGCTATATCGCTCATTGCTGCATCCCAATTCAACTACTTATACTATGCCCTTAAAGTATGTACTGGTTTTGTCATGGAAAAGTATATACATTTTTGTGCTGCAAAACAGTATGCACACACTGGGACATACTAAGCAGAAACGGAAGTCGCTGTTGTTGCCTAGATGAGACTATGATTGTTAACAGTCACGACAATCAAAATACAGCACTTCTTTACATTTAAGTACGTATTTATTCATCATTTCTTAGTGTTTACTGTATACTAACATTTATTATTCTGCAGTGCATCTCTTATTTAATTTCACTAATGCAGTAAAGCGTCGCATGTAAGTGGCGAGTAATGTAATATGGATCCGCACTTGGAATTGTCACCGGAAACAGTAGACCATCAGGGTACTTTAAGAATACTAATTTCAGCATTTGATTTGGGGCATTCTACTACTATTTTCAAGTACTATTTAAGACAGATAGTATGCGATTTGGGATGCAGCACGTGTGTATACAGTGCGTTTGTGTGCACGTTTCTTTAGCCAAATGAATTTCAGGAGCCACGTTAACACGCAACCAAATAATCCACTTGTAATCGGATTGATGGCTCAATCGAAAAGAAAAGCCTCCATGTTAACACCTTAATCAATCCGATAGAGGTCTATACGATTGAAATTGCGATCCGATTGAAGGGGGCGGTGTTGACCGAGAGCCATTTACTTACATGTAGTTTAATTATGCATGTAAATGCTTGAATCAGAGTATTTTCTCAATCAGATTTAAAAATACTTTGTGCACATGTGCAGTTTATGTCTTATACATATTATGTTTACGTATTTTAAATTTATAACAATTATTTAATCCATTCAGAGGCACGCACATAATTAAGGTAATGGGGACACGCGCTGTATGTTCTGCCGGGCTCGTGGGTGTTCTTTTTTAATCGTATTGCGACATGTAAACAGGACTGAAATGATCTGCAATCAGATTTAATTCATTCGTATTGACAAAAATGGGTGCATGTAGACATAGCCAATGTGTGTGAAAAATGGCTTGCACACTTCTAACTGCCCATATTGCACCCTGTTCTGTATATTACTGTACCTGAGTTTGTGCTGCACTAATGCAGCTGCGGCGGCCCGTCTACTCGGGGTCGGCCGTCCGAGTTCTTTGTAGCTGCGGTAATATTGCTGGATCAGCATGGCTGCCCTGCGACTTTGCTGGAACTTCTTCTGTTCGTGGTAGCTGCGGAATTTACTCTGGATAAGGATGGCGGCCAGCGTCATCTTCTTATAAAGTGCATACTACCAAGACACCAGAGAACAGAAGTGAAGTCACAGAAGATCAGTACCATAGGCTATCTATGAGACGCGGCACAAACATCACCAGTGTGAATGCGAGTGTGATATTACTTTTATACAACAGATCAATGGCCGACAGAAAGTGTTTAAATAAGTACTGAATTTCCTAAAAACTCTCATGTGAGGAAATACTTTAGCTGTACATGAAACAGAGGTATTACCTTCAAGGCTATCCATGTCAGCTTGAGAAAGAGAGAGGAAGGAAATTGAAGTAATCTAAAAGTCATCTATGAATGACCACTCAAAAGTGTGTACACAGTTTGTGAGAATCACGGCCTACCTGTTTGTACCTCTTATAACAGCGCTGAATGACAGCGGCTGCCAGTTCCTGCTGCTCACGAAGCGGGCGACCCTGCAGGAAAGGGGAGAGGGGGCGAGGTAGGGTGGGAGAGGACAGGAGAAAGATAAGTGTCACAGGGAGGCCAGCATGGCCATGGAGATGATGCCATCTGATTCCTTTTGTGGCAGGCCAGGGTGTCCCTCTTAGACTGGCCAAGCTGCGTAGAAATGCTCTGAGGAGAAATCTGCTCTGAACAACCAATGTGGTGTGGGCTCGGGGATATCTGCACATCCCATTTAGACAGATAGATAGAGGGAACATAGCAATTGTACTTTACAGCAAGGCCATGCTAAGCTCAAGCAAATTTCCCCATGCTTCACAACACTGACCCTATCTCTGCCTTCAGAGCGCACACCACAACAACCGTACCACCTTTGACGTTACAGGACTTCCAAAATCTGGAATCTGTTACCTCACACAATACAACACAACACAATACAACACGACCTTTGAAACCGGACCATCACGAACACTGGCAACACACCATAGCCTGCAAAGACGGCGATACAGCGGTGACCCGCCACCTGGATGAAGCCTTGCCCTACCTTGTATTTACGGAAGGTGTTCTGGACCTGGCGGGCTGCCTCGTACAGCTCTCTCTGTTCGGGGTTGGACAGGGCCAGCTGGGTCAGGTCGCGCTCTTCCTTACTGTGGGAAGCGTTGAGGAGGGCCGTCCATTCTGCAGGCGACTGAAGGCCGAGTTTGCCAATGGCACCCCCAAGGTCCGGCTGTCCGTGCATGGCACCCAGACCGGGTGTGGAAGTTAGGGGCTTGTTAAACAGGAACCTGAGGAACCAAACAATTGAGAATGCCAGTTAAAATGTAGAGTAGACGTAAACAGTAAATAAATTGTAAAAGTGTTTCTTTTGTAAACCCTCACCTCTCGGCATCTCCGAGGTAACTGGTCAACCAGTTGCTGACTCCAACACTGTCTAGTGTGGTTTCTGATGTGCCAAAGTTTTCCCTCTTAATGCGATTGGATGACGCCCCAATCACCTCCTCTGCTAAAGCCATCATGTTCATGTTCTGAAAAAAGTTTTGAACTGAATTGATTTTGCACCTAATGTGGATCTTTATTATTTATGACATCCTTCAGGCAAAGCAAATAAAATCAAGTTTAGGAACAATAGAAGTCCTTTGGGAGGGAAGAAGAACTACCCAAAATGCACTGCAAGATGAGCAGCCAATAAAAAAATATTTACAGTTTCGATTTGCTGTGACAGTAAACTGTAGACCAATAGATTAGCATGGGCACAATCCGGCATGAATTGATAATTTCAAGTAATTTAAAATTATTGTACTCTATGGACCACTAGATCACATTTTCTTGGCAGTATTTATCAGGATGGCACAGCTACAGTACGTAAAGCACTGGTCTGAACATCATTAATAATATATTGCCGCAGCGCTCAGAGATCTTTCACATTTGTTATAGTTCCCAATAGCACTACAAAATAATTGATTTTCACAGTCCACGTGCATCAAAGTGCCTCCTCTAAACCTCACCTGTAGGTCTCCTGTGTTCTCCAGATTCTCCTGGCCCGTCCGCAGATCAGAGATAGCTCCCGCGCTTGCAGTTTCTTTTAATCTCAGTCTGTTCGCCAGTCTTTCTTTGCCGAGCCCTCCAGTCTGCACTCTGCGTCCCGCAGCCTGTCTAGAAGACCATCGTCCTCCACCACAGGTTGAGCCCTCCCCTCTGTTTCCAGACTCCTTGTCCGGGTTAGCTTCTCTAGGTTTGGAGGGGCATGATTTAGATTTTTGGGCCTGATCATCCAGTCTGAGAGGGGCGGAGCAGGGTTTGCAGGGCCGAGCTTGGTGGGTCTCGGGGTTGGGTTTGTGTTTCTTGCTCAAGGGCGCGTCCCCGTGACTAACGCTGCTGTAGAAACTTGAGGGTTCAGACCTGGGTCTCCTCAAATCTGTAAAGGTACAAAAAGGTGTGTTAGAGGAACAACGGCTGATTCGTACCATGCAGGTCATTCTAGGCTTTCCTAGCTTTTTTTAACCAAACAGAAGATCACGGTTCTTACCTGAGCTGGAACTGGAAGCAGAACTATTGATGTTGCTTTCTTTTAGTCCAGCTGATGTGGTCTCGCTACCCCAAACGTTCATCCATCCCTCTGCAGCCGAGGCTTCGGCGGACGGAGAGAAAGGCATGCTGGGAGTTGTCGTCATTGCTCCTGACTGCTGTTCTTCCCTCTGAAGACTCTCCAGACACTCTGCCAGCTTGGTGTGGCCGCGGGACCGGGCGATGGCCAGCGGTAAGCGACCCAAAGAATCGGGGATGTCTAAAGCTCGCCGATCCCATTTATACAGAACCACAGCTGCTTCCATGTGACCCAAAGCACAGGCCCACATCTGAAAAGATTATCAAATGAGTTGAGTAGTATGATGAATATAAATTCGCAAATTTCTATGCTGTCCCATTTGCCAAACTAAACTCACCAGTGGTGTGCATGAGAAGTGATCCACATTCAGAGGATCGACCTCAAGCTCCAGGTCAATACTGTCCGCATGTTTAGTGCTGTGGAAACAACCGGCACAGTACAGAACAGGTGAATGAATTACACGTGGCATCTACCTGCATTTAAACAGGAAAATTTAGCATACATACCGCCACTTGATAAGTGTTTGGATAAGGGTGGTGTAGCCCTGGGCAGCTGCCAGGTGTAGTAGAGTCATGCCCCGGAACGTTTTGGAGTGGATTAAGTGCTTGGACTTTGCCCAGCAGGCCCGGTTCATCATCTTCTCGCAAACTACCACCACACGGCTCTCGAAAGAGCTGCCTGCCGGACCTGGACCCTGGTTCTGACTCTGACCCGCTGAGAACTAAGCCGACGAACAAGAACTCCATAACAATGCAAGTTGTAATGGTAACATGCTGACTGTCAAAATATTTAATTTCAGTTCAGGTCAAGACAACGTAGATACCTGTGCCTGTTCAGAGCTGCTTCTTCCACAGTCTCCTCCGCCTGCTGAAGATCCTCCGACCTCAGTCGTTCCTCCGGTGCCCTGCTGCTGCTGTCCGGCCATCTCTGCCATCCTTCGCTCCATTTGCTCCAAGCGTTCCAGGATGGACATTCTGAACTGGTTATCTGCATACAACAGCAGACAGTCACGGGTTACTATTAAAAGCATCCTCAATCCAATCATAAAATCAAAGTTAATTTAAAGTTGCAATCTGTATCTTTGTTAAAAACTAAATTCCAGGTTATTTTATGTATCTGAAATTAACGTTTGCCAGAATATCGTACACAAAGGCTAAAAAATGTTATTGGAGGATTGGAGTAAGGTAAAGAGACTTAATTTCTAATGTACTTCCACAAAATTGAATTTGTTATTTCTAACTAAAAAAAAGTTAGGAATTACAGCTTTAAAACACGCTAAGGGGAGAACAGCTTTTCACGACTGACTGCAAACTCTTGAATGGATTCCGATAGATGAAAACAAGCCCTTCCCTACATTCTTCCCTACAAGTCACATTAATAGGTTGCGAATGCATTTTATACATCTTTGACCCGTAGGCATTGTTTTGTTTCCTAAACAACCGTCCTCCTGACACTAATTCAGCTCCTCGCACGGTGAATGCAAGCGCCCCTATTTCTGATCAACTAACGTGAACGTTTGCATTGGGTTTAATGCTTCTCCTTCACATACATCCACCCTTGCAAACAAAAAGAACATCTCTGAGTGGAGACAACCGTGCAGCTTTGTTCAAACCCTACTGCAGTGTTGGTGCAGTGCAGATGATGTCATTTCCACCTGCTGCTGACTCTCCCTCCCTCTCTCTCTCTCTCTCTCTCTCTCGCGCATCCCCTCCACTCAGAATGCGGCACACGTCCGCTCATATAGGCTGGGGGAGGGGAAAGGGGAGGAGGGAGCGAATTGCTCTACAATGGGGCTGTGACATAATCGACGCTCTACTACACCTCCAGCAGCCAAGAGACGACCAATCAGACGCCACCAGACGCTGGCAGACCAGCCAAGCAACAGAGCGCTTGAGAGCTTTGTGTCAAACCCAAAACTGTTGAGAGGCAGCGTTTCAAAACACAAAGACCTCACCGTAAGTTTATCAATGCTGCGATGGCGAATACAATCCGATAACGTGCATTTTAACTGTTAGAAACAAAATATTAATAAACATGGAAAGCTCTTAAGTTACAACAAACAACTGCATGCAATACCAAACACCATAATTTTGAAACATTCTGTTGCTTATATCATCCTTTCCAATAATTATTTACGAAACTTTCGATGAGACAAGCTTTACAACAAATGAAGAACACAACACATGCACATTAGGTATTACGTTGAAAGCTTGCAAGATGTCTTGTGATTGTTTATGAAGTCTTGATTTGCACAACAACAATAACCTTCACCAACACAGACCAATGATAGAGCGTATGCATAAACTAGCCCAAAGGTGTCTAAAAAAAACAACTGTACTGAACAGCCCAATCTGTATTACCGTTTTCCAGGAGATGTTACATCAGCTTTGGTCGCGCTCCCGTGGCCTTGGTAGGGTTCCTTGGTCACTCAGACCTCATGTGGCTGGTGTTGCTAAGCTGTGAGAGTGAGCACTAAACACTATTCGCTGGATCTTTGGGTATCTCATGGTAATATCCTAATGCAGAGAGCCCAAGCCGGTTTCTGTGTTTCATCAGGGTTGCATCATGCTGGTGGGAGTGGGGGCTTCTGCACCACTTTACAGCTAGAAGCGCAACAGGGGCTCAAAATCACTCACTTGTTGAGGATCTGTTGCGGTTTATGGTGCCTGAGATGGGCAATAAAGAAGCCAAGGACTTTGCTGTCGGAGTCATCAGAAATTAAACAAGCATTTGACAATGAATCCTTATGGCTGAGAAGGATTATGGCACATTAAAGGGAGAATTCGATCTGAACGAATTGCGACGTTTGATTGCACAATTAGATTTAGCACCTAATTCACCGAATTAGGCAAATTGGGAAAGGCACACAAATTTAGAGGTAAATGCAATTTGTGGGACGCAATTGCCCATCTTGCGGGCCGGGTTTTTTAAGTTCCAGGTTATGGAGGATGTGGCCGAACACAATACCAGGATCATACAGCATCACTAGGCAGATGCTGGCTATTTAAAATTGAATAATAAAAAAGTAAACAAACCTCTCCATTCAATAAAATTCCACTTCCACGGGCAGAATAACACAACGTTCATTGTTATGCAATGTACATTTATTAACTTATGCTGTTGTTTCAGCACATTTAATGTCTGTTTAACTGACTTCAGGCTGCTCGGTAAAAAACATTAAGTCTTTTGAGCTGAAATATAGAGCACTTGACATTTAATAAATATCAAATATGCTATAATGCACAAAGAAAATAGAATATCTGTAGCACTTTTGTAGCAGGTTTGGATGACTTATTGATTTACTAAGTATAATTTCCCCCATGAAAAAATTTCATATTTGCTACATCTGTGTTCAGCGCATGATATCATAGTCATTTTTATTTTTAGGGCTTAAAACAGAGCTCACAAGGAAAAATCTATAACGGACTTATACTCTATCTAAGCCCATCACTTAAAATGCATAAAAAAATCATACAAATGTCCCTGTCGACAGGATTTATCCAATAAAGCGCGATGATTTTCTCTTAAGGGGATTAAGCTCAACATGGATTTAAATCTGGGATAACAGGTCTTGAAACTGTGGACACTGGTAGATTCGAGATATCACTGAGACTAAGACAGGTGCTTTTTTGGAGAGAGAATTGGGAAGAGGCGAGACAGCTACTTCTCTCTTAAAAACCTGTTTCTTGTTTCTTTGGGTTTTGTGACAAGCTGAAACTTTCTTATAACAACCGGGTTGCTTCAAAAGTGTTAAAAAAAACGTGGCGGGTACATCTGTGCAGACTTTTACCAAGCGATGAAGGAACTTTGACTGCGAACCATTGTGAATGAATCTCTTGAGCTCTGCTTTACAAACAGAGCGAGACATTTCTAATGTGAATGTGAAAGTTATAAAAACACACACAACATAAAGAGAAAAACACTGCATCTCCGAGATCTGATCATAACAGATCAACATACAAAGCAAAACAAAGAATGAATCAATTGCTGAAACTAAGGTTGAATGCAACACAGCCATATTACTTCAATTTTGATCGTCGCAAATGTTTTCATACAGAATGGGATGGAAAATAAATAACAAGCCCTGGAAGCAATTCTTAGAATTCCAAAGGAAATCTCATCAAAGCAGAAAAAGGAACTTTGAACTTTAGATTTAGGGTTGATCATAGTGACCTACTTACACGTCCCCTTATAAGGGCAGAGAAGAGGATGTAGACGAGACAGAGAAATGAGTACAATAACAAAAGGTGGATTCAGGATTCCTTTTCAGACTTATATAGAACAATTACAGTAAGAAGTTAACAAGAATTGCACACTGCAATGAAGCTAAAGAAAAGCGTTGCTTTTCAAAATAATATGAATGGAGGCAGCACAGACAAAAGCGGTGTCAACAGGTTGGCAGTACGATTCTTATGGGTTTGGGCAAATTAACACAGGATCTGAGTGAAAACACACAAATAAAACAAGGTCAATATCGACGCAGAGTATTTCTGTACTCCTTCCAGCTGACCGTTCATAAAAATAAATGCGCCGGTCTCGCTCACACTGATCACCGCCTGTGGTGCTGAAAACAGAGCACTACACCTGACTGACTTACTATAACCACATGCTTCACATAGGAGCTCTTTGGAAACATCCAGCTTGCATAAGTTTACAATCACTGTCAGTCAACTATCAAAATACAAATACATCATTATTCTATACGATTACAGGAACTTGTTTAAAACTAACATATACAGACTTTCGTGCTGGACATGTGAATGAAATTACCTATGCAATACCCAAGACAAGAGTTTCATACAAGCATTTGGACGACGAAATATCTTCACCATCAATATGACACATAACAGACATGCACAAACCAAACACACAGACCTGCGCGTTACTCCGCGCATTACCAAATTCATCTCCAAAATGCCAGCACGTTCATATCAAGTTCACGATAACATCAAGCATACTGACCCAAAACAGCTAACGTGGTGTCTGTCACTCACACATGTTCCTCGTCCAGTCTGAAACTAACCGCAGGAGCCGTTTGGAAACAGAGCCAAAAACAATAGAACTAAGTGTAAGTGAGGAGAGTGTATGGACAGATAAAGACCCCCTCTCCCCCCTCCTTTACAAACCCTCCTGTTCCCTCCCCATCCCTACTGCCGATCCTTTATCTCCTCCGCTCTCGAATGGAGACGCTGGAGTTCCTCCACCGCGGGCACGCGCTTTACGCACCGTTTTGCGCGCCGACGGCTGGCTCCAGAAACATTCGCAGACATGACAGTCCTACTTTACCGACGAAAACACGGTAAATAGCACAAAGAAATCGAGAAATAAATCATTTTCTGTGGTGTATCTTGCGATTGCGTGACGCGCACCCGCTTCTCCAAAGCGCCTCCAAACGGCCGTCGGTCGGGGCGGGCATGTTTTTAAATACTTGTTTTTGGAAATATCTACGTAAGCGTCTGCAACGGTCAGCTTCGACGCGTTTTGTAAAACTATGCTTTTGAAGCGAATCTGGGGTTATTCCGTGGCTGGATGTTGAAGCGCATCGTGTTTTTGGGAGTGGCCGCGCGCAAACACAATAGAGCCGCGGCGGTCTGTATTATAAGCGCTTGAAACAGTGCGATGGTCCGAACATACGGCTGTTTTGCGACAGATCTGTGTCATCGGAATCATGTTTACAGCTCTTGTGTTTGTCTGTCTCAGCCCTGTGCTTCAGTTCCTG
The DNA here is from genome assembly GCF_947034865.1 of Barbatula barbatula. Classification (NCBI taxonomy): domain Eukaryota; kingdom Metazoa; phylum Chordata; class Actinopteri; order Cypriniformes; family Nemacheilidae; genus Barbatula; species Barbatula barbatula. The sequence goes on from NC_136783.1 coordinate 19,041,053, forward strand.
CAGTACTGCAGATGAATTGTTTTTCTCCTCTCTGCATTATGACAAATCAGGCCACGCACATAACACGCGCTGGATACAAGCGAAGCGAACAGCACGCTGGGAGATCTGACATTACATATCTCCCATCTACACTTTAGTTTTGTTTTCTTAAGGATGGCGTAAATACTCTTAAAATCGATTCATACAAGTCGCTACGACCATTAGATACAACTTTACAAATATACAAATAATATCACAAAACTTGTCAATAATGTGTCACAAAAAATTTATATATTAAACAAAGACAAACAAAGAATTTATCAAATTAACCTAATTGTAGAATTGCATTATGATACTCTTAATGCCAAACATTTCCACATGAAATCGCATCTGTTTGAAGTACAGCTGTCTCAATTTTGTTAAGATTGGTATACATTTGCTTAGTGGATTCACATGGGAACTATTTTACTTTACTGTTTCAGGGACGATTGTCAAAAAAGAATGTGTCAGACCATTTACCAAGAAAGAAAAATAATTTGAGGGATTCATTTGTCTGTTTGTTGCTAAATCACCTGACCTGGTTATTCCGCTGCACCTTGGTAGCAATGAATTCATGAGAAAATCGAAAACATACGAGACAAAAAAGTAAAAACTAAACCTCCAAGTCTATCCTATGAATTAGTACCAACCTATAAAACAGGAAGATTTAATTAAACTTATTGCAACATCTAAACCTGCAACTTCCTTATTATACCCCATACCAACAAAAATATTAAAAAATTACTACCCCTTGCAATTGAGCCCATTTATAACATTATCAACTCGTCAATTAATACTGTAGATCATAACATACTTCTAGATCGCTTACACGATTATACCGGTATTGAGGGACAGGCACTACAATGGTTCAGATCTTACTTATCAGACAGACATCAATTTGTCCATTTAAATGCGGAATCATCAAATCTAACGCAAGAAAATTATGGATTACCTCAGGGATCGGTTCTAGGACCCTTGCTATTCTCCATATTCAACATGGTATAGCTTCCACTTCTATGCAGATGATACTCGGCTATATATCTCATCAAGACCAGATGATTCCTCCCAGCTATCCAAATTAGCACAGTGCACCGAAGATATAAAACATGGATGACTTGTAATTTCCTTCTTTCAAATTCTAATAAAACTGAAATATTACTTATCGGACTAAAGACACGTAAACCGAATATTTAGGATTATAACCTGCAGGTTGAAGGATGTACTGTTACTCCTACAGTAAAATATCTAGGCGTTATATAAGACAGCAACCTGTCATTTTCGAAATCACATCTCAAATGTCACAAAAGCAGCCGTTTTCCACCTTAGCAATGTTCCCAAATTACGAAATATTCTGTGTTTGGCAGACGCAGAGAAGCTTATTCATGAATTTATGACCTCAAGACTTGACTACTATAATGCGCTTCTTAGTGGCTGTCCTGCATCATCAATAAACAAACTACAGTTAGTTCAGAATGCAGCTGCCAGAGTTCTAACCAGGTCCAGAAAATACGATCACATAACCCCAATGTTATCAACCCTTCACTGGCTACACATTAAGTATCGTATTGACTTTAAAGTTCTTTTAATCACGTATAAAGCCTTAAAGGGTTTAGCCCCTACCTACCTAACAGAGCTTCTATCACACTACAACCCATCACGCTCTCTAAGATCTCAAAACTCAGGACTTTTGATAACACCTAGAATAACTAAATCCACCAAAGGGGGCCGAGCTTTCTCATACGTAGCACCTAAACTCTGGAATTGCCTTCCAGACACTATTCGAGGATCAGACACACTGCATTGTTTTTTGATTCTGTCATTATTATAGTTCACATTAAGAACTAAACTACAAGTCAGTGTCATTTTCTTTCCCCTGCCAGAAATACATCAAGGACATGAATGGTCAGTTTGGGGCCTTTGCATGGCACAGTTTCATTCATACACAATTATCATCATGCCAGTTGAATGATGAAGCAGAATTTAAGAAAAAACTTTCAACACTTAGTCACAAGTAGACATGACCTGGAAACTAGATTGTCAGAGAGGACACAACTACCACTGTCTTTGCAAACAGGCAAAAAGTTGAAAATGAGGCATGCAAATGAAGACTAAGTGGTGAGCTCAGTTTGGTTATATCTACATCATTGGTTCATTATGGTTACTTAAAAAGTACAAGCAGTTCAGACAGACACTCTGCACAGGTAAGGGTTCTCTTCTGTCCAAACATATTTCTAAAACAATTCATTCTCTAATATAAACCTCAGTATAAAACTAAAGGGTCTGGTAGCTGATTTTAAACCCCACTATCTAATTTTCTCTAAGACAGGAAAAACGTATGCCCTTTTGTATAAAACACAGGCAAAACGAATAGTCTCACAACAGCCAAACATTCAATTACACCATATATCACTCAAATATCTGTCTCTGAGTAAACACATCAGAAATCAGGAGACATACTGTACCAGGCAAACACAGAATCATAGATTTAAACTGAATGAATGAAAGTCACTTTTAAAAAACTAAACAATGCAACAACAGGTCGGAGCTAAAAACAGCACATCGGACTTTCCATCATCACAGAAAGTGAGTGCTTCGTGGAAAATAATATATACAACATAATGAAGAACAAAGCACATACAACGGATATGAAAGGAGACGAAAATGAGAGATTTACCGTCCAGAGAGAGCCAGTCGTGTTGTGAGGAGGGCAGAGCGGGCAGAGCGCGGGCTTTATACTCAAACACAACCGAGTTAGAGATTATCTGACTGCTGGCTGCCACCTGAAGGGTCACCAGACCTGTATCATGAGCTGTGAAGAAAAATAAATAAATAAATGCTATGCTGAAAACACGTTGGGTTTCATATTTACCGCCAGCTATTTACAATATTGAAATGTTTACTCTATTTAAAAATGTACTGTATTTTTGTGTTATTAAGTCAGTTATATAACACTAGAGAGATGCTGTATGACAGCTGTTAAATTTCCTCTGCTCACAAAGATGAGACGCTTTATTTCTAGACAACAGTTTAACCTACGGAGGTCGGAATCTCACCGATTTATCGTGTGTGGGCCTTTAAATCTCATTCTGACGGAATTGATTTGACACCCTGACTCTAGTTGTATCACCCCTCCACAGGAAAGCACAACTGTAAATGGGTATGTGCTGTAAACATGCAGTTTGTTGAGCGTGAATGACACACCTGGGCAGTAACAGCGCAGCACGCCGGGCTGAATGAGAGACGCTGGGACTGTGATCTGATCAAACAGACAGGTGTATTCACTGCTGGTCTCCTGCCACGGCCCGGTTATGAGCACCTTCACCCCACCCTGACACACAAAACATGCACACAAGCATTAGTTAGGGACGGCATCACCAGTTATCCACAAAACGTTTTAAGATTCAAGGTTTGATAAGTGTTATGAGATAGAATCAACTGTTTTAAAAAAGATTTGTGTCACTATATACAGCCGCGGAGACCATTTTCTGAATTGGCTTTTTATAGGTCTGCATTTAGATCAAAAAAAAATATTTGCATATATTTGCAGAAAATGAAAACTGGAGAAACAGATCAAAATAACAGAAAAGATGCTCTGTGTTTTTTCAACAGACACTGGACTGGAATGACCAAAATACATCCAGAAATGCTGATTACAAAAGAATTTGGAATCTCTTAATTTTCTCCAAGCCTGTTCTTATACGTATACATACATGTACTGTATATACCCTTCCATTCAAAAGTCTAATTCAAAGTTATATTTACTTATATTCAGTCAACAAGGAAGATCAAATAAAAGCAAACAGAAGGGTCTGTGACATTATTAGAGAGTTTGTGTGAGTTGAAGTTCACGTGGTGCTGTCTGATAACCCCTCTGTCTTTATCTGACCGACTGCTTCCTTGCCAACAGGCATGTCAATGACAGACTGAACACGTGTCTCATGTGGCCCAGGGGATTCTGGGACAAATAAATATGTCCCTTGTTGTGGAAAAGACCTTGAGCTTTACATTGAGACCTCACCAGATAGTTCAGACTTTAACATAGTTTTCTGATTTGAAACAGATCTAAAACCATTTTTTGCCCAATAATAATCACAACAAAATAAATAAACTGATGTTGTATTCACGCGAGACACTTTATAAGAACTACACGAACATGTGCCTGCAGATTTCTAAACAACAGCAACATCTGTTATTTACAAAGCTCTACATAACCTCCATCTTTTGCTTTTTTCACTATTTCTATTTCAGCTACTGTTCGGTTTGTTAAAAATAATAATTCCACATATCTTCAGTCACCTTTCTATGTAGAAACTGATGATGATTGATCTTAGAGAAATTAGTTTTTGGAGTTAGTACTACTTATTTACATCCCATGAATATGAAACACATAGCACTTGTTAGCACTATTTTTCACAAAACAGAGGTTCTTTATGGAATCATCTAGATAAAAAAACATTCTTCTTTGGCATCGTGAAGCACTGTTATTTTTAAGAGTGTTTGTAAAGCTGATTTGCAACAATGCAACATTTTGAAGAAACTAATTTGAATTAAACTAAATATATATTTCTGCCATTCCCAAACTCACCTCAGGATAGGACCACTCTGGAGAATAGTCCGTCACCACAAACAGTCTTCCGGTTGCCTGCAGCATTCCCATGTTCCCATGCGCCACAGCTGCCGACACGGCCTCTGCCACCTGCATGTATGCCAGCTGCCCCGCCTCGCCCGTCACCGCCCCAGCCTGAGTAGACTGAGGGCTGCAGCAGGGCTGCAAGCAGAGCTCTGCAGAATTATACCCCCTCGCCCCATGACCTCCTTCGTCTGCACCTTGTTGTGCGGCGGTGCCAGAGGAGACCTGCCCCTCTGTCCCCGTATGGGTCATCAGCTGGTGACCGTATAGAGCATTAGCCCCGGCCACCACGGCCGCACCATTTCCACCCTCCACCGAAATGAAGTCATTGATGAGATCTGAGAACTGGTTACCAAAGGAAACATCGAAATGGTCCAGGTTGATCTCCATGGAGCCCCCTGCATTGGTTCCGTTGCCCCCGAGGCTCTGGTGGGCCCCCACGGTGCTGAAAAGACCCTGCACCAAACCGGCTCCTTGCAGGAGGGGCTGGAGCTGTTGATGGGGGCTGTTGGCATTTCCGTTTCCTTCACCGCCGTTGCACAGAGTTCTGCTTTCCACCCTCGCACCTGTTGCCCTGGTCCCCACGCTGCCCTCCGCTGGCTGTTGGAGGTATTGCTCTGAGCCCCCTACACCTTCAGCTTCTCCTCCCCCTCCAGTCTGCAAGTGGTCCCCAGGCTTCAGCACACCATCAGACTCTTTCTCCTGTCCGCCTCCCTCACCCGGTTCTGTTCCTGTTGGCTGTTCCAAGCCACCGACGTCCTCGTGCTCCTGGCCCGGGTTAGAGAAACGATTCTGGTACTGCAAAAGCTGGAGCGATCCAGCCTGACCGTTTCTTTCAGTCGGAGAGACGCCGTTGCAGTTGGAGGCAGCGTGCGTGTGGTGATGGTGGTGGAGGTGTCCGTTGGTTCCTGTAGAGTCTTGGGTCTTGACGACAGACAGGCCCATGTAAGCGCTGGAGTCGTGGGAGTTCGGGGTTGACGCAGAGTTGTTCTGATGGGCCTGGGTTTGAGTGGACTGGGGCGAGCCTTGCAGGAAGAAGCTGGGCGAGTGGCTCTGGTGGGCCAGGTGAGCGCTGTGGCCGTATCCTGCAGCTGACATCACGCTGGTTGGATATTCTTGCTTGGCGTCAATGGCGCTGAAGTCCATCTGCTCGAGGGTGGTGCTTGGACTCAGCCCGCCCCCTGACGGCAGCAGGGAACCTGTAGGAGTCAGAGCCAGGGAGTTTTGGGAACCACTGCTTGAGGATCCGCTCACCACCTCCCCGACTTGATAGCCGCTCTCTTTTGCCAGCTGCTGTTCAAAGGAGGTGTCCTCCGTCTTGATGTTCTTCACTAGAGAGGGGTTAAACGTGTATCCGTTGTCGTTGAGGGGCGGAGAACATCGCAAACCTCCATTACTGCAGCTGCTACTGTTACTCTCTTCTGTTTTCAACCCATTTCCCCCGTAAGTCTGACCTTGCTTTGGGTTGTTGAGAAAGCAGTCTGGGTCAAAGTTCATATCGGTCTCGGGCATCTTGATACTCCCTGACTCCAGGTTGCTAGAGAGCAGCAGTTCTTCAGACACGCCACTCGTCGACAACATGGCAAGTCCCTCTGCGGACCCGGCATCAGCTAACCCTACTCCAACCGCCCCAGCGAATCCAAACTTATGGCTGTCGGCCGTCACTGCCAACACCAGACTGTTAGAAGCTGTGTCGGGACCCAGGAGATGAGTGTTGGGGTCGACAGTCGGGGACATGCTATAAACAGCATCTCCAGAGACCTCGGACATGAAAACCGTGGCGGATTGAGACAGGCTGTTCATGACTGAGGCCACGTGACCCATTCCGGCCACCACAGGGCTGTCGGCCATGTCGGGGTCTGAGTTTAGGCCGCTGCTGATGGAGACGGGTGAGCTCTGGGTGGTATCCGGAACCTCCACCTGGTTGGTGGAGGACACCTCCATGCTGTTCTGGTGGAGCAGCGTGGGCTTGGGCACCTTGCCGTTCCTCTTCTCTCGACCACCCGTTCCGCCGTCGCCCCCCGTCCTGCCGTTTTTGCCACCGCCGTGGCTGTGTTCCGTCTTGCCCTCGGACACATCGTTGTTCTGAACCTCGGAGTGGCTGCTGCCGTAGGCGCCTCCAGCGCGCGGGTCCACTTTGGGGGAGATGATACGATGTTTGGCACTGTTGCATTTGTGGTGGAGGCTGCTTCCAGCACCTACAGAGAGCAGACGCATGTTAAAATAAACTCAATGTAGCTATGAAAAGTACAAATACAGAATAAAAGTTTTTCTTTCCATAATATACATGTATGTGTGTACTGTGTATAATAATCATTTATGTATAAATACACACACATGCATATATAAGCAGAAAATATATGAACTATTTTTATTTATATTTAAATTGTTTGTAAATATAAAAACGCATGTGGGTCAAAGACGAAAAAAGGGTTTAAGCATAAAACACTATCTGTTATATTGCTTTAAATTGTTGTTGTTGAAAAAGTTTAATTTAAGTTTTGTTTTTCAGAGCAAAAAATAAATATCCCACATTTTCCCCTAATTTACAGAAGACACCAACCATGCAACCGTTTTTTATAATCTATACTGTTTTTGTGTAAAATAAGCAAGTTAGACTGTTTATATGGTATGTAATGGAATCAACTGTCAAACAGTCAAACAGCACTGAACCTGAAATTATATAAATTAATTGAATATTTTCTCTTAACCTAATAGAAATTTTAAAGCAAAGCTCTTATATATGTTTATATCTATTTATGCTATTAAATATTTTTCTGATATTCAATGTTGGATCATTCTCCAATGGTTTCAAATAAACCGTATTTTTATACGTATATGATATTCAATTATTTTAACTTTCTAATACATCTTTTCTAAACTTAACTTCTTAACTGAAATGAAAAAGATCAGAAATGTATAATTCAACATTTTAAAAGTTATGTTTCAAGTATTAACCTGGACTTCTCTAATATGTCTTCTAAAGGGATATTTCACCCCAATATATATATATATATATATATTCATCCCCATGTCATTCCAAATCTTTATGACTTTCTTTTGGAAAACAAGATGTTTTGGAAATTTCTTGAAAAACAAAACAACATTGGCGGCCAATGACTTACAGTGTATGAACACAAAACCACAGAGACATTTCTCTAAATATCTTCTTTTTTGTACCACAGAAGAAAGAGTCATATAAGAGGCTCTTAGAAAACAATGGACGTAAAGACAACCTTCTTATATCTTAGCCCAACTGAAGCTCTGAACCGTGTTCTTACCCAGGTTGCCCGTGCAGAGGCAGTTGTGAGTCCGGGGAGGTGGTTTGGTCTGGTGGCTGTCCAGAATCTGCTGAACCAGCTGCTCTGCTGAGAACCCTGTGCTGCTATTCCCATTGCTGCAAGTCCACTTGATGCCATGAACTGCCGGGAGAGAGGAGGGACACACAGACGTCAGCCAGTCAGCCACACAGACCAACACCTCGCCAGCACCCCTACTGACACTGCAGAGGAGACACAGTCTAACCGGCCCTGAATCATTCACCTGTCCGTCACCTCAACCCTTTCATGCGTCATCGAACCGGGATAAGTATCGGCTAAATGAAGCCATGGAGGGTTTATATACGCCGTGCCATGTCGCAGGCATCCGTTCACCCCTTAAAGGAATGTTATGGGTTCAAGAAGTTAAACTCATTCAAAGGTTTAGTGCCACTATACTATTTTTCATTACAAAAACTAATTTTGATAGATGTGGCATATATTACTCGACAAAATGCCAGGAGAATATTTCCTTATATTCCAGTCAAAAATGCATTGAGATTTGTAATAAACCCAGTTGTTTTAAGTGACACAGAAAAAGACATCACTATAATAAGTAATTATTTTACTTTTAGTAGAAAAGTGTAACAGGTGTCGGACACACACAGGTGCGGTCTAAAAAAACACAAAGCAACACAGACATCTGCTGGACATTTCGAGGTACTACAGCAACAAAGTGAGACAAACGATCACATCTCCGTTTCTTTCATACTAGACAAGACTTAAATCCACAAGACTGCCACCGTCAGACACAGTTTTAATCCCACATTGTGTCATACAGTATTTTTGAAAAGTGTGTAGACAAACTATATTTCACTACCAATTTCACGCGTTTTTTTACAAACCGATGCTCTCTCTCGCTCTGTACGTGCAAAAATGTTTACTTTGGACATTCAATTTGACATAAGGCACACAAACTACTGTCTGTTACTGTAATCACTTTTTATGACAATATTTTTTACACAAAAATATAGCTTTATAAAGCGAATCTTTCCCCAAACTGGCGTACGCGCATGCGCACTAGCTCGCAGGCGTAGGGACATAAAAACGTTGTCCCAAATCGCCTAAAATCCGTCCTTCACAGTGGAATAGGAAAAGGACACAGTCGAAAATACTTTTTAACAAAAACAATACTTTTAGTACAAATATGTTACTATTTTATTTGTGTATATGTGGAGCTTTGTGTTATAGTGACATCTCGTGTTCAGATTATGCAAGCGCCACAGAAATTCTACTGATTTAATGGTTATGATGGGAATCACAACGGCTTGAATGACAACTATAAAGTTCTCTGTTAGTCTCTACGTGTAATGTGTTGTGTTTTATTGGTGGGATGTTTATCTGGCAAACGGAAACCAACAGGACACATTTAAATCCTACTGGAATAAGGTCCAAAACACACAACATGAAGGATCTCTTGCTGATAAATCATAATGGTATTTAACAGAAACCATTAGATAACCGTTTTTTCAGTAGCAGGGTCCCGGGACGTATAGCTGTGCAGGATATAAGTAGGCTCATCCATTCCAAAACGATATGTTAGTAGTAAACAAGTTTGCCTCAATGTCTTTGAAGAAGGAGCTCAAAAATAGGATCAGTTTGGAAACCCTTCTGCTAAAGGCATTAAAATACCACAAATAAAAGACCACAATCACATAAATACATGATGTGTCAGCTTGAAACCACAAGCAATCTATTCAATTTTAGGTTATGTACTGTATCCTGAACATACATGAACATACAAAAATGACAGTAACTAAAAGTATATTCCTTCCAGTAACACAGTGGTTGGAGCATGGCGCTAGCAACGCCAAGGTCATGGGTTTGTTCCCAGGGATTGGACATACTCTGATACAAATGTAATGTATCATGCAATGTAAGTCGCTTTGGATAAAGGCGTCTGCCAAATGCATAAATGTAAATGTAACTACAAGTAAATTAATAAGGACAGACTTATATGAATGAGTGTGACCTATATATGTTCTTTACACGATAAATGAATTAGGATGCTTTCATGAAAGAATAAGTAATTTTATAAATATGTTTCTATTTGTTTTCTCTTTCTATTTAATTATAAATAGAGAAATCCAAACCCATATCACATTTCCCCTCATGACTAGTTTCCCCTCCATTCAATTATTTCATTCATTATTATCTGAAAATCACACTTTTTCTATAAAAAAAAAAATATTAACTCCTATAGTTTCTAAAGTGAGCTAACGTTCTTTTTTATCCCCCACCACTGAACATAACAGTTTCATTGAAGCCACAATATGGAATAAATTTGTTAGGAAATATCCTTGCAAGGTGTGATATATTTCATGCAGTTGTGTACTTACATGATCCCAAATGTTCCCAAGAATGTGCAAACCCAGAGATATTCCTATTAAAATAATGTCCCGTCCCTCGTCTCCCTTGTATTTGTCGCATATCAGTGACTTAATATCCGCTACTCCACACAACCCTCAGTTTCCGGCTTCAGAAACTACGGCAACACGCAAATGCGGAAGTGCTTATATAGCATCTGGGACTCAGCATCTGTTGTTCTGTTATTATGGATCACGATTACTCTTCGGCGAGTAAAGGAAACCCCAAAAAGCGTAAACGTAGTTTACTTTTTAAACAACGACTGTATGACTACCAAATCAATCGATAAAGTCCAATATCATTCGCGGGCTGTTCCAAGTCTCTTGCAAGCTAATTCATTACGATGACATCAAATAATTCATTACCTCGTCTGTGAACATGATGGGCGACCTCCAGACGCCTCTGGATGAAAACGACACGCTTTTATTATGCAATTTTCCTTATGGAAACCATTGGCTTTTTCTCACAATGTACAGCCGGTGATTTGAGGCTTATTATCCCATGGAGATCTAACCAACACGCACACACAATCATGCTGCTCTTTTAATGACCAAATATAGTACATATATGAAGAGTTTGGCTCCAAAATGAGATTTTAAAGATTTTCAAAAATCCTGTTTTTTATTGTGCAGTCCAATTAATATCAATCATACGGCAGTTGTTTTGTTTTGATTTAAGCCATAATAACAATATATTACATGCCATAATATCACATAAGCCACCCCTGCGACTTTATTCTCTCACCAGCAGGTGGCAGTATTGCACCGTGACTGTGTTTCAGTACTGGAAGGTCATTCAATGAGATGATGATGATGATGTGAGAAGTGTTCAGCTGGCCTGTCACTACAGCACTAGCACATCATGAAGTTAATGACTCATTGATGTGTGTTCAGATATTAAGAGAGTGAAGGCCGCTGTGAATGTAGAGAGTGTCTATATACGCTGAAGCTGAACTCTGTGTTCTTTATGTGGTCAGGATTGAGTTTGATGCTGTATTTCATCACAAAAAGTATTCGTCCTACACTGGTTCAGTTGAGTTTAAAGCACTGCAGAGCAGAGGACAGGTGTCAGAATGATTTGGGTCTTCTTCTGACAGCCACCTTCAGTACAGATGCCCCCCGTTGGGATCTGAAACTGATCCGAGGTCTCTTTTGTTCACGCTTCAGGTCATTTCTGATTGTTATTGAATAAAGATAGGCCTATTTAAAGATCATTTTATAAATATGCTATTTGTGTGTAAGGTCACAATAATTAGAATTGATATATTTAGAGAATTTAATGGTGATTTTTTGGGGTACAAATGTCTCTAATAAAACCTCTTGGAATTTCAACACAGCCCGTCGAGGGAATTTCTTCAAAAGAAGTAAAATCCTTGAGAGAGGATAACTAGACACTTCATATTCATTATAGAAAGTTCAATGACTTTTCTGTGACTTTTTAAGATTGTATTAATTCCCATGACCTTTGCAGGCCCGAAAATAACACGTTTTTACAATTCCCTTATGTTTTCAGGTTCTCACGGCAGGAAACACCAGTTGCGACGTGAAACATTACATTTTTTGTCCTGATGCACAAAATCCCAGCCAATCAGAAGAAATGTGTTATTTATTTTATCATACAATTGTACTTCAGTGAAAACTTGTTGTGTATGTCTTTAGATTATCAGCTTAAAATGATCCTAAAAGGTTCTTTCTTCATTTTTGTAGTTTGTACTATAGCCAAAAGGTTTTGTGGATGTTGCATATACAGTCCTTTAAAGAACTTGTAAAGAAACGTTATTATTAAAAGTGCAGCCAAAATGTTGATCATGACAATTTCCTTGTCCAGTCAATGTTTGTGATTACATTTGCAAAAAGTAAAGTCAAAGTTTATTTATAAAGCACTTTTAAAAAAAAAAACACGTGTTTAACAAAGTGCTGTACATGCATAAGAGAATATATGATAAAACCAGTCGATAGAAAAAAACTATAAATCAATACACGGAAGCAGAACTCACTTAGTGTCGAATGGCAAACTGTAAAAATACGTTTTAAGACTAGATTTAGAGACAGAAAGTGTCTGGGCTTGTCTAATGCAGAGGTGCGAGCTATTCCAGAGCTTAGGGGCTGCAACTGCGAATGCCCGGTCACCCCTTCTCTTTAGCTTAGCCCTAAAGCAAACGGTCAGCAGACCTAAGAGCTCTTAGTGGAGCATACGGCTGAATCAAATCGGACGAATATTGAAGGGCTAAACCGTTGAGAGATTTAAAAATACGTAATCTTAAAATGAAACCTAAAACGGACCGGTAGCCAGCGAAGAGACACGAGATCAGGGGTAATGTGTTCCCGCTTTCGTGTGCCAGTCAACAGGCGTGCAGCCGCATTCTGGACCATCTGCAATCTGGAAATGGAAGCCTGACAAACGCCTACTGAATATTTTGGCTCTTACGGTAGTCCAGGCCAGTCGAAATAAAAACATGTACAATTCTTTCAAAGTCTTTAGGAGACAGGAAAGATTTCACCTTAGTGAGAAAAAACTAGATTGAACTAGAGTTAACCGGTTTGTCATCACAATCCATGATAACACCTACATTTTGAACACAGGGCTTTCGCAAGTGGTTTAAGTTCACCAAGATCCAAGACTAATGACTCACAGTTACCACCTGGCGTAAACATCATAACCTTCCGTTAAAATGAAGGAAATTTAGTGCCACCCAGGCCTTTATTTCCTCAAGGCAATGCAGATTCAGATAAATTTGCGTGTCATCAGCGTAACAGTGAAACGATATACCAAATTTCCAAACAAAGAGCTTCTTATAAACGGCAAACGTCTGTTAAATAAAGTCAGACACATTGTAGCGTGTCATTAAACACAGTCTGGATCAGTGATATGATCAGATACGGTTTAATACTCACACATGGGCTTGAGCTGTCCGATGAGCTCTTCCTTGGTCCATTTGGCCCACTCTTTCTTATCTGTGTTGATGGAGCATAGGATGGGTCCACACGGTTTCCCACAATCCTCTATGGCGGGCACGTTCAGGTAGTGAACCAGCACAATGTCAGGGTTCTAAAGGGAGTGAGAAGCAGAAATCACGATGAAAGATTTCACAAAGCGAGAAAGGAAAGACGAAAGCGAGTGGAAACGTTGTGATGTCAGTGAACATTTCTTCGTTGTTCCTGCAAACAGGTGTTAAATGAAACTCTGTAACATGATGCACTACTTCTGCGGTGGTCTTAGAGGATCCGAAGAAGAAGTGACATCTACACATGCACTGAGAACTTTAACTAAACGCACTTACACACAGACGCACCAGAGAATCTAACGTGTTAAACGTCGGGTCTGCGAGCTGTTTTGCGTTCGGTGGCAGGAGGTGGGAGTCGTTAATTGGCAAGCACGCTCGGAAACACAAGCGTCTCCCATTCTTCGCCCGAGCTCCCCGGAGCAGATGCCCCCAATTAACTTCTAAGTATTTACCAACATCAAAACACCGCAATTCATCCCGGCTCAGAATTACGGCCATAAATTATCCTAATTGACAGCCTAAGAGTAATAGGTGTTGCTTAAAGCTCAGCTGCTGCGGGCAGGAACCGAGGTGAAGGGGACACGTGGAGATTCAGGGGTGAATTGAAACTAACTGTTGCTCACAGATACACGGAGATGACACGACTTTAAACAACAAGTTGTGCATTTCTTCTTCCTGTGATGAGCAAAATGGCTTGCTGGGATGTTGATGGAGTTCTTATTTAAGGATCAGATATTTGTCCTTAAATGCACAAGGGAAATTAAACCGAAACATGTTGAAACACAGGAAGAGTATGGAGGTGTCATATGTATGTAGATTGTAGGAGTAAAATTATCTGGATTTGGGTAAATTTGACGAGAAATGTTTGAGTTCATAATATTGACTTTTGATTGCAGACTTGACAAATCTGAGCTCGGTTTTGAAACTCCAATGAAGACATTTATGAGACTTCTGCCTGTTTCAAAAATGTCCATTCGCTCTCCGTTAAATCTTGTTTATGTTCTTGAGAAAAAATTGAGATCTGATCTGTGATTTTCTTATGGATACCCTCAGTCGTGATGAGTGAACGAACCGCTGGCCTGAGGGGTTACATTGGGGGTCTTGACAGAGAGAAATGGAGCCTGAGACAATGTTGAAGGTTTGTCAATGTTAGGCTGTCGATAAATTTCCACAGCTGCCAATAATTCACATTCTCCATCAATCTGCCTCCCCTCTCTCTCAAAAGTGATACCCCTCCCATTGTCACATTGATCAATCAATGAGTTACAGATCAAAACTTGAACATAAAACCTGCGACAGTCGCTTTTTTCTTATTTCCTTTCCTCTTATTTCTTATTTCCTCGGTTTGGTTTTCTACCCACCGGAGTTAGCGCGGCTCTCCGTGAAAAACAGAATAAACTTCTCTTTGCTCAGCGTCTGCCCGACGGACATTGTTATCGCAGCGTTAGCGACCAGATGGGAGATTACTGTACATTATTATTATTTTTGTACTTTTGCCTGGATGAGCATCAGTCTGGTATAATCTACTACGCACCGACACAAAGTAAAATCAACATCTGGTTTCATACGTTGGGCAAACGATCTCTTTCTATTGAAATGTTCAGGTCTCAGATGGGATGAGGTCCAGCGTTTACCCGAGCTGACCAGTGTGACCAGCGTCATATAGATGTGTACATTCTGTTCCGTTGGGGGAGAGGCGGGGGCTTGTCAAAAGATCAAATTGTTCCTCTTCAGATGACTGACTGTGTTGACTGACCCTGAAAGTTTCTGTCAGGCATAATGGGACTTTTTAAGAAACGAATTTAAAAAAATCTTTGTTTCATCTCTACCCTATGGTGCAATTTTCACTGTTTCTCATGAAAACTTCCACACATGGCTGTAACCTGGCAACAAGTCTTACACACACGCATGCATGCACGCACGCTAAAAAACTGCTATCAATCTCATCCCAGATAATGAAGATAATACTTTAAGTGTCCACATTCTCTCTTATTTCATTCCTTTGTTCATCTATTCTGCATTCTCTGAGTTTGCACGCAGGTTAATATTATATTACAGGCACGTGCGTGTAGATTTATAAACAGCTGGAGCCGTCTCACACCTGTTAACGGTTTAGTTTACTTCACTGTGTCAAATGCGTATGTGCAAACACACACACAAGATTAATGTGGTACAGTACAGAAGATAAGCTTAAACTGCATTTACCGGATCCAATAAAACATTCTCCTCCTTATTCTAAGGCGTCACAAGCCTCGTGTAAAAACAGATGCGTCTTGAATTATTGTTGAGGAAATGATCAGACTTCAATCATTCTCAAGGCTAGTGAAATTGCATTTTAAAGGAACAGTTTGTCCAATCAAAGACAATTCGTTTAACCCGAGCTGTTGTTTTAAACCTTTGTGAATTACTTGTTTCACATCTACTGTAAAAGTTCAAAAAATGTCCATCTTGCTCACGTGAAAATTTTCGTTGTTTCATCATTTATTCACCCTCAAGTCGTTCTAAACCTGTGTGAACACAATACCACAGAGACATTTTGTAAAATATCTTCAACAGAAGAAGAGGCACGCACAGGCTTGGAACAACACGAGGGTCAACAATCAATGGAAAACGTTTTATTTTCAGGGCTCTTACCTTTAAAGATGCATCGGACAGCTCATTCACTTTCATTGTAAACATCAACATTTGCGTTGCACAGATGAAATAAAATAATGCAAGTTTGAAACGACATAAATAACAGTCAATAATTTGTATCTGTGATAAAATGACCCACGAAGCACGAACAACAGCGAGCGTTTGACATTCTGCAGGCATGGAGCTGTTCATGTGTGACATCTATGCATCATGGAGTCTGTGTGCGTCTGTGTGTGTGTGTATTGCTTATAATAGTTGCTCTGGACACAGTGTGTGTAATGATAAATGTGCTGTGTGTCCATCATTAGGCAGTTCTCTGCCCACGGCACACACACAATTCATTTCAAGGGTAATTTCCTCTCACATACGGCGGGCTATATGTGTGGACACTGAAGTCTGTTGTAATCGATGAGGTGTTTTTGTTTGCATTAAAACACTGTACGGCCCATCTTCTTTACCACAGCCTCGGTATCCTCACCTCAGACTCTGTCAAATGAGTTTATATGCGATTTAAATGACACTACATACGCAAGTGAGCATTGCGTAATGTTAACTTTCTATGCAGTTCCGCTATTGGCCTGAGGGGCAGCATTGATCACACCACAAAAGCAAAACAAAAGCAAAGGAATGAATAAATAAAAAGGATAATAACATTTAATACGTAAATGAATAATCGTCACGTTTCTATTCACTTTAAACCAGAAATGTAATTGTATTTGCTTTAGGTAAATATTAAATATTCCCTTTGTCAGCCAATTTGAATTTGTGTGGTCATAAAAAAACAAACACAGCGAATAAGACGACTGTACTGTTGAATTATGGGTAATGGTCAAGGGTAAAGGTAAGACACCCAACAGTGTGTTTGATATATCACACCCTAAACGGTTAAAGTAGATTTTAAAGACCTGTTTACTGCTGTGGACATCATGCATCAGAGGGTTCATTACTTTTTGTCACTTTTATTTTTTCGCGCATGAACACAACTGACCACACACACACACACACGAGTACTGACAGGCATCTGCCACAGGGAATACAAACATCTCTCGAGCAAATGGAGACATGCAAGAGTTTAGAAGATCTACTGTAGCATCAAAATAATGAATTGAGGACACAAAGAGAGCATTAATCCTTAACGCATGGACGCTGAAATAACACTTTAGTGAACACACACACACACACACGTGGCAAGATGACTCAAAGCACATTCGAAAAGTGTGTCTGTGTGTGTGTGTGTGAGAGAGAGAGAAGTAAGGGTGTACTGTCTGAGATTGTGATATAACACTGTTGCCAACACACACTAATGGATTCTACTGGCGACTACACAAAAGAAAATAAATTACAGAAATGATATCGGCTCAAGACAATAAATGCTTTTAAGTGTAAAACAAAAGCTTTATATTGATATAGTACAATTACAATCGCAATTCTTCACAAAATGTATTTAGATTTTCATTAAAGAAGACGAGAGGTTCTTAAGTCTTTCATAACGCTTTATTGGCACGTGTGTGGTTTCCATACAAAACTGCCAAAGCATTGAATCAATACAAAGCAGTATTGATAGAAAGGACAATAACAAAATATAAATAAAAAATGTGTTCTCTGTTCTTCTCTGGGTTTATTTTTGTTCCTTTAGGGTCCCCAAGAGTCACATAAAAGAACCGACAGAAGTCTTTGAAGCCATCTTGACATCACTGCCAACGTCGTGTCATCTCTGGACAGCACAGAAAAACACTGATACACACGCGCACGCACACACACACACACACACTCTCTTAACATGCATCTTAAAGAGAAATAATGAAGAGGCCGACAGGTAAACATCAATCCTCCTTTTGTGTTTGTGTGCACGGAGGGAAATAAATGTCCATTTGTAACTGTCTACACAATCTAATTTGTGTACATCAATGACACACACCAAGAGTCAAGACAAGAGAGTTAGTTTCATCTTTATGCACACCCAGATGGATGCAGGTCTGCTAAACAGATGAATTACTGCGTGTTTTAAATGCATTAACACGTTTTGCATTAAGCATTCATTGCGAAAATCATAGCATTTTACAGCCTTTTTTTAAAGCATGCTTAAAACAAGTTTAAAATAAAGGAAGATTATCGTTCATCAAAATATGACCTTCCTCTGGCCTTTTATTGGGGCGTACCTGTATATTTGCATCACATTTTCTGTTTCTTTCCTGCCGTGTGTGTGTGCTTAAGAGAGATGAAATGAAGGAGAAACAAGGAGGTAAAAGGAAGAGTTGCTCTGTGCTCCAGACATCGGGGAACGCTTGAGAAACAAAATGCTTAGCAGCCTAAAAGAGAGACTGGGTTGTGTGACAGCCCTTTAATTGCTTCATTACTGTAATTAATTTGCTCTCTTTTCAATTAGCAGCGGGCCTATCTGTTATTCAGATGCTGTTTTCTCTCATTCGCTCTCTGGGGAAAGACCTGACGGTGCCGCCCGACAAAATAAAAGCCCCAAGAAGCATCAAGATGAGTTCAGGACCTTTTTTAGTGATGTACCACTCATCCTTTCACAAAGTTCTCGACGATTATTGTTTTCAAGAATTTTTCACTCTGCATTTAGAAATCTAAGACCAAAACGTCAATGTGGGCCAACCAATACATTAGACATGTACTACCACTTAAGATGTTTATCCCAAAAATATTTAGAGTTCAAAAACATAATTTAAGAAATATGAATAAAATAATCTATATGAACATAAAATAAAAATCGTGTGCATCATAAGTTTAAACATGTAAAGTAATTAAAACACAATTTAGACAATAAAAATAATGAAGTTATATAATAAAATATTAAACAAATATAATATGAAACATGTAAATTAAGCATGCAAAGGTATTATAATCCAAAATATATGAATAAAATAACAATTAAAAAAGAACATAATACATTTTTTATAAATAAAATGTAATAAATCTGTAATAAATAAAAAGACTGTCACGGGATGCGTGGTGGAAGAACTCAATTGCAAGGCAGCGGGGTGAAGGGGTTAACAAACAGACTTTAATGAACAAGAACAAAAACACCCTCGATGGGGAAAAACTGACTAAACAAGATACTAAAACAGAAAGCAATCACTGCAACATAAGTCATTTAAACATGTAAACATAAATTTGAATGGATGGATGGATGGAACTTGAAATTATGTATTAAAAAATGCAACATGAGGACAATGAAATCAAAGGAATGGAAACAGTTGACCTCATTTAAGTATTAAAACCCTACGAGACAAAGTTACTTAATGACAGAAGTGTTCAGGTCTTTTGTTTTGCTTGCGCAACCTTTATGTTACCACGTCTTCCTGTTTCATGAGTTGGTTTGTGTTAGCTGAGGGTCAGAGACTGACAGCTGCAGACTGCTGTAAGAGCCTTTAAGCGGCCTGTAATCTCCTCCACACCTGTAAGGCCTTTCAGAAAGGATGTATTATTTAATGGACCACCATACCTTGCTCCCTGGCTTTTACTGTTCTTTCTCTGTCTATTTGTCTCTCGAGCGCACCGCACTAAAAACAACATCTCCAGCATAACGTCCAGAAAAAAACCTGCTGGGTTGCCGAACACTGAACCCATCTTGAGGTTTTGTTCCAGCAACTTGGTAATGGCCGTTCCTGTTTGAGAGGTCAAGGGGAAAGCAGTCCTAATGGCTCCACAACACTCCTTATTTGTCTCAGGACCTTTCTTTGAGTGGGGCCGCGGGCATCTCTGGAGGATCTGTAAATGTGTGCGTGTGTTTCACAGGAAGTCTCTGTTCTTCTCAAGGATTTCTCTGGGAGAAGAAAGCTTCCGTGCGCGACAGTGTTCAGACAGGGCTTAAGGTTGATGAAGTCGTGGCTTTTACTTTTTAAGGTGTCTTTTTTGAAAAAGAAAGAACAGTACGGAACTTCAAAAGGAAACGTGTAGCGCTCAAAGTTTTAAAGGGTTTAAGAATCATTGCCCGCTGAGAGCTGTAGGCCTGAAATACTTATTTTAAATAACGTTTGACGGCTCGTACCTTTTTCAGCTGAGCGGCCCTTGAAATGGTTTGACATATCAAAGGGCTTGTGCGTTTTTAAATAAAAACCAATAGCCTTTAGTTTGCACAGCCAGCTTGATAGTCATTTGTATTAGGAGTAAGAAAGGAGATGCATTTTAAAATAATGCAAAAATTAGCACATGCAAAAAGTCTCAATAATTTTTGGTTTAATTTCCTGGAAGAGAAAACGTTTAGTTAACTTTTAGAATAAATTGTATAGTGTACAGACTTGATGAACTAAGAGAAAATGCAATCCAATTTTGATCCGACGGTGACCTTTACGCCTAGTTGGTTTCAGGTGTATTACAAAAAGAAATATTTCAATTTTGAATTCAACTTCTCTGTAACTCAATAGAGACCGCACACACGTCACGACTGATCCGAATTAAACCACGTATTCGCTTGTGTTCGCCGCGGAGCTGAAGGTGAATGTCTGCGTTGTATTAAGTTGTTGTGGGGTGTGTTGACCGGAGACCAGCAGAACCTCCAAAGCCCAGCGGATGGAGCAAATAGCTGCGTTTTACACAGCATGAAATGGAAGTGAATGGAGAGGTCGACTGCAATACAAGACTGCGGTCACAATTTCAACAGGCTGTCAAAAGAGATGAAATCAAAACAGATGGCAGTGAGGGAGAAAGAGAGAGAGAAGAGCACGCAATTCCTTCCTATGTGTGATGTGCATTTAATGCGCTGTAAATGCATTCAAAACAATCTCATTCGAAAAGATTAAAAACAGTCATTCAACAGAAAGCATGTCATCCAGCCTTCGGGTTTTGAGACGCTGAAGGAATAAATGTAAAGTTTCTGTAGGTCAAGAGTCATACAGTATGTTGAAAGATTTGAAAATAGCCGTCTGGTCCACGTTGAGATTATTCCAACCATTATCTGCCCATTACATGCACATTATGACCAACGTGTGAAGCTACCGATCCCGGCACGCATTTCTTACATGACTTAAGGGATGAGAAAATATGAAATTAAGTGAAATATACAGTATATACTTAAGGGTATCATTTACTTGCTAATAGGTGTTCAAACAACAGGTTTTAACCCTTGCACGGTGTCCGTGTTTTTGTTACTCAATGTTTGGAGCTCTAGTAGACCAACGGCATTATTCGTCTTTTTTGTGGTAAATACAGCTGTATCAATGTTATAAACTCTAACAGCACTGTATGGTTTATGTTATAACAATTATAAAAAGGTGCCATTCCCTTTTTTGTAAAATATGTCCTAGAAAAATGTAATCTATGATATGCAAGGAAAAAATCATGTTTGTATTTAATATGTCTGTCGTTGAAAAAACAATCACACCTGATAAAGAAAACGTACTTCATTGTTTCTTCTTGGTATCTTAATCATCTTAATATCTCTGATTAATGTTTAGGTTAAAGCTGAAACTTTCAGTGACCAATGTGACGGAGGTACAAAGACTGACATCGAAGGGCGTGATTGACAGTCCCAAATGGAGCGTGTGCGAGTGTGTTCGGGCTATCAGAAAGCTCGGGTGGTCTTTCGTTCGCAGTGACGGGCACCAATCTCTGCGGTGTAACCTTGCGAGTGAGCTCGGTGTGCCGGAGCATAAATCAATGAGCATCTCTCAAAGCTAACACACTGCCCGTGTCTGTTCTCTGATCACACTCTCATCCTTTAAGAAGGCGCAGGGTTATGACATCACAACACATAACATATGACCGGGCATGTATGCACATTAACACCTATTCAACATAATAATTTAGGAAGACGGAAAAAGATGTCGTCATGTTTCCGCTTTTTAGCCGACGGAGAAAACTTATTTAGGAAACGCGCTCCATAGAGAAGTTTGTCCGTTTAGGGCAACAACATGGTGAATTTCATGCAAGGGGACCCGCGGTGTATGTAGATAGAAATAGGCAATAAAAACATAACGCTTCATTATGTAAGTAATACATGCACCTCTGAACACATAGTTATGTACATTATATTGCATTTTGTCAATACATCCATCACAAAAATACACATTGGACCTTTAAAAGCTACAGCAACAAACCAAAAGGTGCCTGGTTAGGATGCAACATTAAGAGGCGATACCGTGGCACGAGAATGTCACTTTCATAAACGCTTGCACTTTTCCTCTACATCCCCCTTCAGATGAAGCAAAACAAATTCACACTTTTATCTGACTCTTAAAGACTGTTCTTCACTATGCTTTTCAAGTTCTGATTGTAATTTTCGTATTGTGAAATTAAGTTCATCTCCTCTTTCTTCACAGGGGCTTTACACATCTGGAAAGCATTGCCCAATGTTCAACAGTAATGTGAATCTGTATGCCGTCCCGTCACAAAACATTTATATGTAACAAACAATATTTCATAAATCAAACACTGCGCATGATAATCTGCTTGTGATTTGGCAGATGTGCAACAGTCAAGATGAAAATTTGTGTTTCTTAGGTTTACTGTGTAGCGTGGGTGCTCTCTCTCTCTCTCTCTCTCGCTCTGCCCCCCTCTCTTTCTCTCTCTGTGTGTGCAATCAATCATTCTTACCTGCCCAGCTGGGCACAAGCCTCCATAACTGTGAAAAATTCAACAGTTCACGTTCTCTTTATCACCTCTGAATTCTCTCCTCACATTTTTGTTTACTTTTCTGTTTTTGTTTTAGTGTTTCATTAACTTACTTTTACTTCTACTCCAGTGTACGTCAATTCAGATCACAGCAAACACACACAGATACAAGTACACACACCTACAAAAACACATACAGACACGCACTTTTGTATTCCTGCTACAGACGAAACGCAACACATGAACACACTGCTGGCAGGTCACTGCGCTTTAGACTCTATAATACGTCGAGCGTTAGCGACTCTTTAATATGAGTGATGCTTATATTTATATTTGTTTCTCACTGCATTTCTTTCTGTCTGTGCGCGCGCTTCTCGTGGAGTGAATTATTGCCTGTCGACTTTGATTGATGCCGTTTGTTTCCAGTGTTAATTTTGCCAGACTGTGGAGAAACAGACAACTCTGCACAGAGACACTATTTTATACACACACGTACACTTACGTGCACACAAACACCAGGCTGTGACTACACATAATGGAATGTCACTACTTGTAGGTTGTGGACTAGTTGGCAAGATGACTAGAAGCTAAGATGACTTGCAAATCTCCTCTGATGTTGCATGCACATATTGAACTCACAGCTTTTAACAATTTAACTTCGGGGGTCTCAAAGCCATTCGCAAGAGCTCTGACTTGTATGGAAACATCCCAAACTTAGAAATGCACAAAGTGGTTTGCTAATAATAAACGTTATGTCTTTAAACCGCAACATTTTTGCTGTATTTTCACGTATTTCCCTCCCTGATTCTATCTCTCTCATACTCGCATACAGATCTTTCTCTTTCACATAATAATGCATTCTCATAACAGTATGGCGCTGATGTTTGAAGCTGCCTTCAAGCTAAACACATCTCTCTCTGTATCTCTGATGAGATATCTCAGATGTTTGCTACACAATAGCGAGATTTCATTTCTCACAGCTCAATTGAGCATCTCTGGCTAATATAATCTGACAGATGTGTTTATACCCTCAGTTACAGCTCACGCCCCCTGACTGTTCTTGCATTTAATATGAGAGGGAGAAGGGGAGAGACACAGAGATACTGAGGATAGAAATAGGAGTGTTTGTTTGTTTGTTTGTGTAGCTTTAAACTAAACAGTGAGAGGAAGAGCTGAACGCTTACCTGGAGCAGCCAGTAACAGCGGCGGTGGAAGGTGGGAATGATGGAGGAGTGGACATAGCAGCCGTACAGACACTGAAACAAAACACAAAACAAACCGTCAGCTAAACACTAATACAAGACATCAGATAAACAAAGAGACAAATAAAAGCACGTGTTAAATACAGAAACAAAACAAACATTTGTTAAACACTAAAACAAAACACAAAACAAAACATTAATCACCTGGTAAACACTTTAACCAATCCGTCAATTAAAACGAAAATGAAACGCATAATAATATGTGTTACACAATAAAGCAATACACAAATTAAACCATTTGTTTTGCAAATGACAGCAGTCCATAAAACAGTTAAAAAGTGTTGATAGTAAAACAGTAATATATACATAATATATAATATTTATTGATTCATGTATATAAAATAATAATCAAGTAATTTAATCAACTCGTGGTATACAGTGTGTGTGTGTGTGTGTGGGGGGGGGGGAAAGAAGGAGTGATATGTTGAGATTAAATTCACATAAAAATTCATCCACATGAATAAAAGCCTGTAAATAGACTCACAGTTCTCAAGTTATCGATCAACTATGACGGGAGACCAGTTCCACACACACACCACACGCACGGACACGTACACACAGTAAATGTGTGTAAATATAACATTCCTTGAAATATTTATATGCTTAATAGTTCCACATTTATTCACAGTAACACAAAATAAACATTTGTTAAAAACTAAAACAAACTGATAGACAGTTTGATGCTGAAATGAAAGATTTGATTATATTAGATGATTATACATTTCTAGATGCATCTAGCTGAACGTTTGCATTGTATTTATTATATTATGATTAAGGGGCCACGATCTACCTCATTCAGTTTTGTGAAGCCACATAATTAAAGTGATTTGAAGTAAAAAAAACAATATTTGACAAATACGCTATATACGTTTTCAATGTCAACAACATAAACAAACGTTATGTGGTCCAAACTTTACTTCTGGTTGACCGGAGTAGTTTTAATTTGATTGAATATAATTAATATACAATAAAATATTTTATAAATTAACATAAATTAAATATAAAATACATGTTTATATTATTAGCAAACACAGACACGTTGACTTAAGGCCAGCGCATCTAGTGAAACCATCTATAATATGCTAAAATTACCAAACCTATAAGTATCTATGATAAACTGGAGATGTGTTTAAAATGACATTTCCATCCTGCTGTTCTTACTAAAAGTTTTATTGAACATCTAGTTTGAGATCAGTGGCCTGTATCACGAAGCCGGTTTCGTTTCGCGTTTAGTTTAAGCATACACCGAGTTTTCCTGCTCAAGAAGGTGGATTGGTTTTGAGCTGGTTTTATTCTGGGATCGCAAACCGAAACTGGACCGATTAGCTCTGAGAAAAGTGACGTATATCCGACGCAGTGAAAGTTTAAAGTGAAAAGATGATTAAGAGAAAATGTTTCGCTACTTAGTGATATTTACATTTTTTGATAATAATTCAAAACACATTCACGTAATTATTATATGAGTTAATCATTTATATTTATTAATTAATATTAACCATATCATTTAAATTAATAAAGCTATATTCGTTTAAAAACATACTTAAATATAACGCATTTCACCTCGCTTCGTGATACAGGCCACTGGTGTTGGAAATGTTCGCGACATTGACAAAAAATTTAATAATAGTAATAAATAACAATTCTCCTATGATGCATATTTAGTTTGACACTTTGCAACTAATAAGATAACTATTAAGAGTGTGATACATCTGCTTAAGACCGTGTAAGTCCACTGAGCCATATTTGTATAAACACTGCGTACTTCACAATGTAAATCACGTTACCGCACCCCCCCCCCCCTCAGCCATGTGTGTCGTGTGGTTGTTTGGTATCAGAGGAAGTTTGGTAATAGTGAGATTGGTTGATGACAACGTCAGAGGGCATTATTTAGCGTCTGGGGCCCAGACAGATGCCAGGGGCCTCACACGCTGAGCAATTAAAGCCTAATTACATTCACACGATTAGATCAGAAGCACAGTCATGTCCTACGCACAGTAACACGCCCACAAACACACATTCAGACACCAAGGTGCCTTTCGTGTTGGGTATATCAGTGCAAATCAGCAATGATATACCCAATATCTACATATCTCCTACAGCGGAAATACAAGTCTGCTTCCGATTATGCTTCTTTAGTCACTTTTCACAAGACACTGATATGTTGTTTTCATGAGATAAGACAATAAGCCCCAACAGAACATCTGCGGTTCGGTTTTTGGGATATTCAGATGGTGGAGGGCATTCTGTCCTGTGACATAAAGTGAGTCTATCTTACTGCATGAACTTTGTATGATTATGAATTTATTAAAAGATTGAAATATCATACACTGAGATTTTCTGTATGCCAAGGAAACAAAAAATGGATATGTGTAAAATATGTATAATTTCACTTTTTTATAATCTATTTTTTATAAAGTTTTTATACAAATTTGGGATAAAACATCTCTATCTATAGTTTAAAACATTTTAATCATTTTAGTACAATGTTTTTTGTACAGACTTTGGCTACAAAGTATTTTAAATATAAAATATGTATAAATGTAATCTTTTTTTGTAATTCTAGTACAGAGTTTTTATAATTTCTTTGGATAAAACGTCTCTTAAATGTAAAATAGTACAATGAAATAATTTGTTTATAAAACATGTATAATAATTTGACCTTTATTATAATTGTAGTTCAGAGTCCTAGTTTACCATAACAGAACACTTAAACACACAAATCATTTGGATGAAATCGAGTATTACAGACAAATCCATGCATTTGAGCAAACGCGTGCTTATCTAAAATCTGCTTTATCAATCCGAACCTTAACCTACATTTAACTTAAAAACCCCTTCAAACTCTGAAATCAGAACCAAATGACCATGAACAGATTCAGAGACTGCTGCATCTGCAGAAACAGGAGGAGAGAACTGCGCTCCGATCAGTCCCGGTGGGCAGTTTGCAGGAAACACAAACGCTGATCAACAAAGACACATCAGAGAGAACATGATGGGCACACGTGTGTAAGTGTGTGTGTGCCGCTCACGTCTCTGGCTGAGTGAAGACATGCTGTCCGTGGATGTTAATGGCGAGCCGTCGTCAGGGCCGGGCGGACGGCCAAAGGCATTAAGCGGAATCGAATTCCTCCAAACTAGCTTTAATCAGCAGGTTTTTAAGGTTAGAATTACTCTCTCTCTCACTTTCTCAGTATCAAGGTTAAAGCGCACACACGATTCAGTCACTGAGAAAAGCGATGACATCATGGCTGTGCGTGTGTGTGCTTAGAATAAAAACCTGTAGAGAAATCGATCGCCCATCATTTACTAAATTCTTCGTCCTCTGTCTGATCATTAATGAAATATTTTTGCATAATTCAATTGTTTTTTTATATGAGCAAGCGTGTAGTTTATTCTACTCTTCATTTCTCATCCTTTATTAATCCTCATGTCATTCCAAACCTGTCTGACTTTATTTTTTATGTTGGTAACCAATCCAAGTTGGCATTGACTTCCAAATTATGGACAATTCTCAAAATATCTTCTTTTCTGTTTTTCACGAAAAAAAGAGTCCGGTACAGGTTTTAACTTGCATGGCAGAAGAAATAAATGATTGATTTTTGTTTATTTTTGGGTGAACTATCCCTTTAAGAGATACGACCTGTTCTTGCACAGTTCTGCATTTTTCTTCTACTCCTGTTTCATGCATTTTAAATATATATTTTAAAGGCATGAATACATGAATGTTTAAATAGCTTGTGGCAACAAACAGAATTGCCAAAATAATAAATGTTTTCAAGGAAATTCAAAATACAGATTTGTCCTCCAAAACCAGCACAGAAAATGCCAAAGAGTTTATGGATGCTGCCCGGCCCTCGACAC
Source organism: Barbatula barbatula (assembly GCF_947034865.1). Classification (NCBI taxonomy): domain Eukaryota; kingdom Metazoa; phylum Chordata; class Actinopteri; order Cypriniformes; family Nemacheilidae; genus Barbatula; species Barbatula barbatula. The sequence goes on from NC_136783.1 coordinate 19,068,719, forward strand.
TGATGCATATTGACTTCTGTGCTTCTGTATCGCTGGACCTTTTATGCATCCTGGGCGGAGACCTAACACCATCTTCCTTAAAAGTGCCAGTGCCGCCTGGAGAAAGACAGCAACAGAGGGAGCGCAGAAAAGAGAGAAAGCCAGAGGCACTGTACTCATGTAAACACTCCTCTGATTAGAAAGAGAACAGGACGTTTCTTAAGGACGTCAGTCAGAAAAACCTCAATGCTCAACAATCGTTGTGTCCTCGGGAAATTGCCTTTCAGCCCCAAGCGCTGAATGCTCGCATTCAAAACATCCTCTGGCTAAAAAACCTTCAGTCTGTCAAGAGCGCCTCTCCTTTATCTAATCGTACAGATGCGCCGCTCTCTTCTTCACCCTCCCTCTCTCTCTTATCGGCCCGCTGAGGGTGGATTTTTATCGGCCTGTGATAAGGGTCATCCTGAGGCGGGTGTGATTTGAGGCAGAGGATGGGCGAGGCAGGGCCATTGACAGTCTGAAGAGGCACCAAACCAAATCCCTGCTGATGGTGCAGACATGTAGTGAGCGTCAGAGGAGGTTGAGACTCAGAGGAGACTGCTGATGAAGGACAGATACACTCTTTATTCTCCCCTCCAACCTTTAAAGAGATGTCTTTCACAGGACGGCAAAAACAACGAGTCGGCATAAGGTGGCGAACAAATTAGGTCTCAATTATCTTTTCGTGAGAATGCCATAAAAAACCCAGATGAGATCTCTTTGATATCTCATTTATTTCTCATAGCCATCAATGAGATTAATTGGAGATCTTTTGCTCAAGTCTCCGGCATTCCAGATATTTCCGATGATAACAAGATGCATTTATCAAGAAAGCCAACATTATTGAAGAGCTCATCATGAACTCAAACATTTCTCATCAAATTTACCCAAATCCAACGTTATTTTACGTTTACAATCTACATTCATTTTACTCCTCCATACCCTTCATGTTTCTATTTTTATTTCTCCAATTTAAGAAGACTCATTTGATTCTTAAATGAAACAACCGAGAACTCCATCAAATCTCCTGAGCTGCAAAAAACAACAGCATTTGAGGAAAAATCACTCATGTCCTCTGTATGGTGTCTTTATAAACCCATCAGCTTCACTGGTGACCCCTCACGTCTCACAGGTCATTAATAATGCAGACACACCTAGATGAGGGCATTTTCACTTATGTAGGATCATTACTTATAGATGGACATTAGTTAAAAAAACTAACAGAAATATTCCTTACGGTAAAGGTCAGTGATTTCCCTCACACTATCGCACAGCCTGTTCACCTCACAGACCTTGACCTCCAGGATCATCACTGATGCGCTGAATCTCGCTCGCAAGCTCTAAAGCCATTTATACTAAAATAATATGAGTATCTGGGGCCGACAGAAACCCCAAGAGTGTACGTACCATACGCTGTTAAGAAAAACGAAATGGTACCGACTCTTTTTCTCAGGGCTTCAGCTTCAGGTGGTCAATAAGGAAAAGCTCTTCTTAAATTCAGTTCAGCTATAAATCACAATTAACACATTCACAGGTCTGACCCCTAAATGATCTGTCTGCTGGCTAATATTCCCAGCGCTGCGTCTGAAGGAAGGGATGGGACAAGAGTGCAGCCTGGAACAAGAACAGAGAGGGAAAAGTAGGACGGGGAAATGATGGAGAGAGGAAAATGGGAAAAGGCCGATAAAGAAAAGATGAGAAGTAAAATAAAAAAGAAAGTAAGTGAAACGAAAGAGAGCAAGTTCATGTGATTGAAACATGTAAATGGACGGATTTAAAAGATTAAATATTTTTTTGTATTGTGAACAAACATTATTAAAAAGTTACGAGAAGGTTAAAATAATAATTAATTAATCAATTATAATGAGAATTAGGAAAACGTTTTAAGAAACGTACAAAATGTTAAAAGTTTTACAGTAAAATAAATGCATATTTAAAAAAAACGATTTATTTATTTATTACTTAAACATAAGAACAGTTATATAATATAAGAATGACAATCGTATAATAATTACTATTATTATTATTGTCGTTAGTATTATATTATAATTATTATAAACAATACTAATAATTATATTTATTGTTCTAAATATAACGAAATATTAAAAATATAATGGAAATATATGCTTTTTTAGGTGAAATATTTTTATTAGATTTACTCAAACGTGATGCAAGACTATATTTTTGTACATTAAGAGCTTTTTCATATTATTTGACTTAATAATACAATATTTAGTAGTGAGAAGGTAATGAGAATAATGAGAATTAGACCTTTCCTGTCTGAGCATGCTACGCAAGATCTTGTCCAGGCTCTTGTCCTGTCCAGACTGGACTATTGCAATGCTCTACTGGCTGGTCTTACACCTTGTACAACCAGATGATCCAGAATGCAGCGGCAAGAGTGGTCTTCAACGAGCCGAAGATAGCGCACGTCACTCCTCTCTTCGTTAGGTGGCACTGGTGCCCAATAGTCGCCCGCATCCAATTCAAATCTCTGCTCTTGGCCTACTTAACCACCACCGGTTCGGCACCCCCTTATCTTCACTCGCTAATTCAGATTTACAGTATGTACCTGTCCGATCCCTGCGCTCACAACGTCTTGTGGTGCCGTCCCAAAAAGGAACAAAATCACTTTCACGCACTTTCTCCGGATGTGTTCCACGACTCTGGAACCATCTCCCTCCTGTCACAAGATCAGCAGATTCTGTAGTAGTCTTTAAGAATCGGCTAAAAATACTTATCTTCTCATGTAATGAGAAAAAAACACAGAAAAAAAGTAAAAATGGTCTAAAAGCAATGCATATTTATCATAAAAATAATAAAATAAAACGTAATAATGTGATAATAAAGCTTGATTTTCTTCATGTAAAAATATTTATTTTTGTTTTGTTGTTATTGGGGTGGGGTGAAATGTAAGCCAGGCACATTTCCACGAGATTTACTCCAACATGCTGTTTGTAAGTGTGTGTGTTTGTGTACTAAGAGTGTGTAGCGAAAACACGTCTGCTAACATCGGGGAGAGTGAGAGCGAGCGGGAGACAGATGGAGGAAAAGAACGCTTCATATTTCATAGAGTAAGAGGAAAGGATGGAAAACACAATTTCTTTGGGCAGGAGCTCAGCGCTGATAAAAAACCTATTTGTATTCCGCAGTCATACGGAGGCTTTGGCCTGTTTGCCAGCTGCATATTTGTAAACACAGGCCCTTCGGAGCTACTTAATCTTTCGGTACACAAATGCCGAACGCCTCGTGAAAGAGAGAGAAACGTGGCGGATGAACTTTTATACATGTTGCACTGTTAAACTGCTTATATATTGGGTTTTGATGTATGACGGTGGAGGAGCGTGCTGTGATGACAAGATGAATGCCAACAAACATGCAACACGCTGAAGTAAAGGGAGATGGCTGTATTACGAGAGGACAGTTTTAATTTGTGCGATTGAAAGGTATTAAGGATCAGTGAGTCTGAGCATGCACGCACGCAAGCACACACACACACACACATGCTAGAGAGGTCAGGGTGTGTGTGTGCGGGTAACGGTTTGCATGGTCAGTTGTGCATGATCAAGCCCATCATTACTCCACCTGTCAGTAAGCACCTCTCCGGCCCACGGGTACAGACCCCAGATGCTCACGTATGCACAGGTTATACACACAGACAAATTGTGGAAAAGCGTTTGTCCATTTCAAAGTTTATGCTGTTATAAAAACAATAGTGATGAAGGTTCCTTTGGGATTTCCACGCATCAAAAACACAAGATAAAGTAAAAGCGACAAAAAGTCCTGCATTGTTATCTCAAACAAAACAGGACGAGAGTGTAATTAAAAACAAACATCACACACAAATGTGAATGGAGCCTCATCCATCTACCTTGATGGCAATTGGAAAACAGACACCAGGAAGTGCAAGAATGACGGTAAGAGAAAAGGAAAAATCAAACAGTCTGAGAAAAAGCCGACGCTTCCCACTCCATGACACAAGGGATTATATCCAAGCCCTTTCAGTCGAGCGGCAGAGGAAATTCTCTTGTATTCTCTGCTTCCTCTCGCTTTGCATGACAATGTGGCGACTATCTAATCAAAACCAAACAGAGAGAGAGAGAGAGCGAGAGTGCAGGAGAACTGCTTAAGAAGGAAAGGATGATGTGAGGAAGCAAAACTGAGAGGAGAAAAATAACAGGTATGAGTTGAACATCACCGGCATCACCGGCGTCCCTATAGGATGGTACACAAACGCGCGCACACACAGACTGTAAGTGGATGTTGTTGGCAGCAGATTGAGCTCAGTTTTCCGCAGAAGACCACAGTTAGTGCTTCACTTCTGTAGTTTTCTCTGGAGAAACTCTGCGATTATGTTTCTAATTCTCCAGCAAAACATTGAAACTGCTTGTAGTTTACGCATAATTCACTGGGAGAGTAAAATTTTCACCCTCCTGTGCAGCGTCTCAGTCCGTACAGCATTACAATAAATAAGTACACACTTTAAAAAATGTGCTTCGAAAAGGTTCTTTGATGCTTTAACAGCCAAAAAAAGGTTCTTTAGATTATAAAAAGTAAGATTCTTTAAAGAACCTCTGACTGAATGGTTCTTTGAGGAACCAAAAAGGGTTCTTCCATGGCATCGCTGTGAAGAACCTTTTAAGCAACTTTACTTTTAAGAGTGTATACTTTGAGTTCATTTCATTAAGTATGCTTAAGTAAAGAAATGTATTTTAAGTATACTTTATGTGGCAAGTATACTAACATTAATGTATTAGTAGTATACTTGTGCGTACATTAATGCATTTAGCAGGCGCTTCTATCCAAAGCGACTTACATTGCATTATACTATACATTTATAATGATTATGTGCAATCCCCTGGGATGGAACCCATGACCTTGGCGTTGCTAGCACTGAGCCATTATCCTTATAGTTTCCAATTTAAGAATTATTTATATGATATATCGTATGAGACATAAACACATAGGTTTGCAAAACACACCGAATTCACCGTTATCATTTTAAGTTTATTTTCAGTATATTTCAAAACATTGAGTAGAAGTATAGGCCAAATAGAAGTATATACGTTTTTGTCAGCATAAGTGTAGTATACTTAAGTGCAATTTTACAGTAAGTACATTCAAAGAAGTACATTAAAATGTAGACTGAAGGTGTGTTTTCTTATGTTTAGTTAAAGAGAAGTATACGAATAGCACACTTGAATAACCTTCTTGAAACAAAATGCGATAAATAGTATATGTGCACGACAACACCATATCGGATGCACACATATCGGTTTTATCAGACGCAAACACAAGGTCTGAAGTTAACTTGCGGTCCCTGTTTGGTGATAATATAACAATTTACTCCACAGTTATTTGTTTTTTTAGAGGTCTACCATAAGTTTGGGCCAAATAATGTTTGTTGATGTTTTTGCCGCTTAAACAGTCTGTACTCTTCAACCCACAGAAAGTTAAGAAGAGGAAGTAACCTGCAGTTTTATGGTTCAAACAGAGATGGTTATAGAGAGGTAAAAGTTACAGATTGCTTGTCTTATAATTTCACCCATAACAGTAAACTTGCTGCGAGCTGAATTAGTCTCACTGCTAACTGTATCATCGTTTTAATATTTCAACATAATGACTTTAAGATTCTGTTAATGCTTCACGTCACATCGACAGCTGGATTTGGCCTCCAGCTGCACCTTATTCTGATACTAAAGACAAAATCCACTGATGTGCAACAACCTCAGGGCAAAAGCAAAGTCATTGTGTTTGAGAGAGATAATAACTGGAGCACTAATACATCTGTCTTACAGGCCGAGGGGCGGAAGTGAGGTGTGTGTGTGTGTGTGTGTGTTTGTGTAATTACACACGATGTGTTCATTAAGAGTGCCAGAGGAACTTCTAAAAGAACAAAAGCAGATTTTGACCATTAACCTTAAACACACACACTCATACACATACACTCCTGACGGCACCTCAAGTCGGTGTATGTGGGTCATATCTGATTTAGCTACGACTCTGCCAGAACAAACAGATGGAGAACGGAGGACAGCCAGAGGTGGAGGACGAAAGGAGGAGGAACAAATGTACAGACAGGTGTAAGCTGGTGAGGAGGTTGATTTTGCTCAGGTGAGATATCCGTAATAACATTAAGTGAAGAACCTCTCGTCCTATTAAGAAAAAAACAGCGACGTATTATATTCTGTGTGTGTAAAAATGAACATATGCGTTCATAAGTGTGTGTGTGTGCGCACAGCGCATGTCTCAGTCACTAAATCTACAGTTTGGTGTCTGACCTTGAACAAAAACACTCTCAGCATTCTCTCTCTCTTTGTGCCGGTCTCTCCCGTCGGGTAACAAATGGGCTCATTCCCACAGGATTCAGCCGTCCGTCTAATGTCACCAAACGCCCGTCTCTAGTTTGGCCCCCTGCCACTCGACTCTTTTATTACCCCCGGAGGGAACGGAAAAGAGTCGCTGAGAGTCGGTCTGCTCTCGGGCCAAAGCGGAACGACAGCCAGAGGCCAGTCAACCACCCTCGGAGACACCTGTCAGAAGTGCCCGAATCCCAAATCCACAGAGATGCAGGACAGATATGGTTTGCCTTTATTGCAGTTAGTATATTGACCTTGCTTGCATTTTATGTTTAAAAACAAAAAACAAACAAACATGATTTGCCATTCAAGATTGAGTTCATCTAGAGTTCGAAACACATCTAGTTTGTTTTGAAAATATAAAGATTAAAAAATAAAAGCTGCAATCCGTAACCCTTGTTTTCATATCCATCTGAAACCAAAAATGCAGATGTTTTATGTACTGGCTTAGTAAAAGGTTGTTATTTGTATGTTTAACAAATAAGTTATAGAGTGCAGCTTTAATGTAAATATAAACACAAAAGTACAACATAATACAATATATTTTTTTATTAAATTATTGTATTAATATTGTAAAAACTATATAAATATACGATTAATTATGTATGATATAATGAAATGAATATATACATACTGTATAATATATATATAGTACTTATTATTTATATTTATATATAATAAATAGATATCACATGAATGAATACATACCGCATAAAGTATGTATGAATTTTTAATGGCTTTCCAACGATGAATCGCGATCAATCGCATCCAGAATAACAGTTTGTGTTTACATAATATATGTCTGTGTACTGTGCATATTTATTTTGTATTTATAAAAACATGCACATATTTAAGAAAATGTTTAAAATGTATAAACGTTTCTATATAATTTCAATTAATGCTCAATATACATAAATACATCCAAATATTTCCTAAATATGCATACATGTATGATTTCGCAAACTTTTATTCTGCATTTTTCAAAAGCATGCTTTGTATATCAGCTATATTGATATGTTTGGTAAATGCTCGAGGTGATGGACGATTATTAGGGGGCCTGTCATGCGCACGCCCTCCGTCCTTGCTGTGTATGCTATATGAGGTCTTAGAAGAACACTTACGACCTGCTCGCTCACCCTTGGATTATTCGCTGCCCTACATTTTAAAGTCCGAGAGGACAAGCAAGGACATATTTAGAAGTACACAAACGTAAGATTGTATGTCAAAAAATACTGTATGTACAGCAAATATTGTACAAAGACTAAATCAAACTAGCACACAAATCAAATTATAATACAACACACACTGCATACTATTTTCAGTTAAGAGAATGGTGTAACACACACACACATCGAGTGTCAGTAACAGGGGACGAGGACATTAATTGGACTGGGCCTGGTGGTCCTCAGCCTGCCGCCCAGGGTCTCGGCCCGTCTTAGCGCCGATCTGTAATGAGCCAATTATCCGGCCCTGGCCCGGCCCGGTCCCCTTTATAAACTGTTGTTTACTTCAATTAAATATTAACACACCTGCAGTTGTGGCGTGAATCAGATCAGAAGAGACTCCAGGTTAAGGGGTCCCTCAGGTGGGGCTCTTATTAAAATGTTGTGCTCTGGTTTTCTTGTCAGGTGAAACTCGTTCTTCACAGGAGATAAAGAGGCCGGGTCTGATGTTTCTCTTTCTTTCTAAATGTTCTTTTCTCTCTCACTTTCTCTACCGGCAGCTTAGAATACACAAATATTCTGTCGTGGAAAGTTTGTACCCCATGTTGGGTATATAATCAGTATTCAGTAGAAGTGAGAAGTTGCCTGATATTATAAAGGAAAAGTTCACAGCAAAAATAAACGCTCTGTCATTTCAAATTCATGCGCTCTATTCAAATTCTTCTGAAGATAGGAGGTGGTTTTTGCAGAAAGTCCTCTCTCTGCCATAAAGTAGATCAAATCTCAACGTGTGCTAAAACTTGCCATCTTTAACGTGGTGTGTTTGAGTTCAGTAAGGAAAGGGCTACAAAAATGATCTCGGTCTGTCATATGGAGGTAAAGTAATATGGAAGACTTTCGTAAAACATTTTTCATTGTATTCAGTATATGTGTTGAATGAAAAACAGCAGCTGGACACTTTGCTAAATAGAAACGATGAAACATGAACGTGAACTAATTACAAAATGTTCATTTTTTGGATGTGCTTTTGAAAGAATAACACGAATAATACACAAGTAACGTGAAATGGTAAAACATCTACTTGAAGCTCTTTCTACTTGTGTTATACGCAGGAAACATTTCAAGATGATGCTGAAAATGTAGCGGTCTGAGAATTTATTGACATTTGTTTGGGAATTTTGAGAGCCGTGAAAGCGTTTGCGCGCGAGATAACTTCTCTTCCTATAGATCTACTTCTCTGTTTTCGCTCTCTCTATTTTCTGTCGGCTTTCAGCTCCGCAAACACACGTCTCGCTCTTTATCTGCCTATCTGTCGACCTCAGGCTCTTGTTGCTTTAATGGCAAATTGAGACTGAATCTGGCGTAATTATTCTCAGAACAGAGGAAAGGTGCGAGAGAGAAAGAGAGAGAGAGAGTTGCTGTAGAATGCTGATATGACACTCAATGTCACCTTGCCACTCTTCAGCCAGCAAGACGGAGAGAGAGAAAATGATGAGGAGAAAGTGGAAGGTAATGGGTTTTCAGAGCACAGGGGGGGCATCGTGTGTGTTGTGTGTATGTTTCTGACTGAAGGAGTGTTTGTCGAGTGTTACTGTTTAAAGAATATCATCCTACTGCCGAATCAGAGAGAGAAAGAGAGAGAGACAGAAGGATGTGAATCTGTGTGGTGTCGTGTGTATTCAAAACCAAAACACCGCTTTTTCCTTTTATATGAATATAAACTACATTTATAATATCGTTTTTATCGTGAATTTAATTTCTATACATAAAAAGTGTAGAACATGTGGGTTTGCTCGTCGGGAAAACACATACTGACATGGAAAGAACCGAAAGAGCTTGCTCAAAACTGTTTTCAGTTTTTCTATACGCATTTCAGTAAAATGAACATTTCTCTCAAAAAATTGGCTTTTTATTAGCAGGAAACGGGACAATCAGGTCAAAGCAATTCAATGTTTGCAGATCTTTGATACTGTGAAGAAACAACTTGCGTCATGCATCTTTGCATTCTCACAGTCTTTCACAATGCTGTTGGATGACATTATGCCTAAGGTTTGATTTTGTTGAAATTCAACAAACACTGAACTGGAATTGGCACAATACACGCACAAATGTGGAATAAAGGCAAAACTGGAGTGATCTCTTCTTTTCTGCGGTCGTACTCATAAATATATTGTATTGCTTGAGAAGCTTGAATAAAAGTATCTGCCAAAACAAGTAAAAACATGCACCAAGAAATAAAACATAAAGACAATAAACAGAGAAAACACATTTCATTCCTTTGTCTTTGCCAGTCGTACAATATGCAAGAACAAAGACGATGCAACAAACTGCCTCGTGTAAGCTATTTCTCTCAGTTATCAGTCATGTGCTGAGCGAAACCGGAAAACAGCTTCATGCATGTCGTTGTGTTCATACGGTAAAACTAATGCTGTGTATTATTGTGAGCTGACTCCAGGCCAGTGTCACATGACTGAAAGATGACATGCATGAACTGAGCTGTGTGTGTGTGTTTGTGACCCGGTCAGGGCGTTTTATCAGATACCCCGGGTGATCTGTGACACATCTGAGATGCTTTCAATTTTCTGCTTTCTGCCCTTCTGTTTTATGAGGCTCTGTAAGCCCCCGCACACACACATCAAACATACATCTACGAGTGCACACACATACACACGCATACATATGTCAGATTACACACGAACTATAGATTGCACCTTGCTTAAAAAAAGGACAGCATATCCAAACAGAGCATGTTGCTCATCAACCTACATCCCAAAACAGCAAATGCAGATACAGTATGTGCATCGAGCACACTTTTTTTAATTTATCGACTGAAACAACACAGACAGTGTGTGCACATAAATGGCAGGTGCATTGAATTCCTTGGTGCGTGTGTATGTGTGAGCCGGTCTTCATCTTATCGTTTATTTCCTCACATAAATGTCAAGAGGAGAGTAACAGGACACAGCCTGTTCTTGATCTATCCCATAATTTACCGACACAGATTCGTCCCTGCTTTTACTCTTTGTGTGTGAATGCATCCTGAGATCAGATGTTCATAATCTCTGTGTTTATCTTATCACATAAATGTTAGGAGATGATGTCCGCGCTGGATGCGACGGGCTTTTGTGTGCACGATACTTTCAGTCCTCTTATATTTGGCTTTCTGAGATTCGCCATCTGAGATCGAAACGTAAAATTGCAGGTTTAATATTGAACTTATCATTCGCGGCATGAGGTCAAATGATGTCAACCGTAAACGATATATAATTTGTAAATAATTTGTATAAAACTATTATATGACATTTCCATGTGGATTAGGCAAACGGATGGATATTTCATAAGCCATAATCAGCAATGCCTTCACTGTCTGCGAATCACATTTGCGCATTCTGGTTTGCTGGGTTTTTCTTTTTTTTAAAACAAGTACGGAGGAACACGGAGGAGATAAGATCGCATCACACCAGGTTAGGACATTGTGTTAGCACCACATCTAGTAGTTTCCTTTCAAACTTCATTTCGTGGCTCTGAAAGACCCGCTCTCATGGGAAGACACCCTCAACCAAAAGAGCATAAATCCAGCACCCTGACAGACATAAAGGAGGATGTGACAGAAAGACGCTGAGTGAAAGAGGGAGATATATGAAAAGTGAAGGGAATAAAAGAGAATTAGAGAGCCATAAATCCTGCAGATGAAATAATAACTTGCGAGCAAAAAGACCGAACTGCTCTCTGGGGAGCGTGTGAGAGGAAGAGAGGCCAATCTTGTACTTCCAACCATCTCTTTCCTCCCCTTCACCCAGCCGCCTCTCTCTCTCATGGGGATAACAGAGATCTGTAGTCTAAAAGCGAGGGCAGATCTCTTGGCTCTAGCTGACTTTGGGTGGTTTATTAGCCCCTGAAGCTGCACCGGGCCTGTCTTCCGAGAGATAAGACTCCTAAACAAGTCATTGTTCCTCTCAGGGGTGTCTTCCACCACCTCGCCCCGTCGAACCCAAACCTAGTCTTCTCCTGCTGGTCCATCATTATCTAACTTAATGGCCCCTTATCTGTGTTTGATTAATCACGCCTGGCAGCAGGCTGGGGAGGGAAACGCTTTGGAGGTCCACAACAAAGAATTGGAAGGGGCGGAGCACGGCGGGCCCACGGGCAGGTGGTGCGAGCATAGCGAAGATAAATGCCGTGGAGAGGGAAGGCCGTCGTGGTCATCGGGATCCGGAGCTGCGATTGATGCTTGGACCGGAAAAGCACGGAGGGTTTAATGATGCTTGGAGAGGTCCGGGCTCCAGAGAACGCTTGCCGAGACACACGGGCTTGGCGAGCTCAGGGGCGTACAGAGATAGAGCGCTGGTCGCTAAATCTAAGCAAAGCGTCGCATAGGAGGGCCAGGTAACACCTGTTTGGAGCTGTTTGGATCATTTGCTGGCCATGCTGCATGTAAATTGCGGAGGCTGGAGCCAAAGATTCTTCGTTGTAATTCTTTGTCCAACTGGAAGCGTCGTCGGAGAGCAGAGGTGTCGCTCTTGTGACCTCTCAGACGCTCCCTTGAATACACATGAATACATTTATAAAATGACCATGTTTCTATCACATCATGGCAGTGTCTGACTTTTGGTTTAGGTTTTTATGAGACCCCTGTGGTTTGGAAATTCAGGGCCAGATTTTTTATCTTCGTTTAATTAAATCCATTACAAAATATGAATTAGTTAGTTAGTTTAGAAATGACTAAGTTCTAATTCAATTCTAATAACTTTAGGATTAGAGTCTCCATGCTGGTCAAGACAAAACCTGAAAAAAAACATTCTGGCATTTTCTGTATTTTCCTAATGAAGAGAACGAAAAAATATGGATGGTCATTAAAACATGCTAAAACAACACCTGATGCTGACATCATTTGTTGATGTATACTTAACAGTAATGGTAACAACCGTAAAATATGAATCTATAATAAAAAAATACAAGTTTAAAACTATGATAATCAAGACAAAAAGTTAAAAAAAATGAATTTAATCTTTTTTATGTAATTAAATATGATGAATAATAATAAATAACATGATAAATATATAAATAAATATGAATTAATAATACTATTCTATAAATATTCAATCATATAAAAATCTATAAAACTGTGCACATATTTCATATTCAAATTCAATCGTTATAAATAAAAACCAAGCAATTATATAAATTCAATTTTCTAATAATATTTAACATTATTTTTAATACTAATTTTTAACTGTGCACATTACGAACACACAAATTGCAAGCTATGAAATGAACTGTCAGGCAAATTATTTTGCTATTTTACGCTCCAATTTTTTGTTATTATTTAAGAAGTAATGAAAATTCCAAAAACGGGATTTCTGAAAATGAATTCTTTAATGTCGACTGTTGGAAATTCGTTCGTCATAAAATGAATAAACAAGTGAAAGTTGCTAATTTATTTTCTAAAAGCCAACCAAATCAAAACATATCACAGATCCATATCACAAACCCAACAAAACTACAAAGTAAAACATACAAGTCTGCCTGAAGATATGTTGTTTACTTGTGCACTGCAAGTGTTTCAAACAAACAAAAGTTTTTCCTGTAGTAACAATGTATCTTAAAATCATGAGTCTGAACGGATGTGTGCAAACTATCTCTTTAAAACTGAAACACAGAAACCAGCCAATCAGATCAGACATGGCCATTTCTATCAGCTCCTGTCTTTTCTGCATGTTACACACGTCAGAGAGTCATGAACGCTGCATGTCTATCTTTTCATCTCTGCCTCTTTGTCTATGTCTCTTTCATTCGTCATTTCATAAAGATTGCATGGCTCAGCTTATCCTTGAGAGCCGTCCTCTTAGATGTGCACGTGTGCTGTTTTGCCAAACTGTGATTTATTAAAACCAGATTACGCCACAATTCAGACTGAATTGTCCCTACCGTCCCTGTAACAGTCGGCTGTCATTGTTCTGTGACCAAACACACATGGGCTTCATTCATTCCCTGTGTTTATATTCAAAGTCAGCTTATTCACGGGAATGTGACTGACACGGTGGGTTTGCTTATATGTGTGTGTAGGAAATAAACAAGGTGATGTTTTTGCTTTCTGCGACCTTGTGTAATTAGACTGATTATACGCTTTACTAGCCCGGCGCATACACGCTGCTGCATGCTAGAGGTCAGTAGAAGACATTTTCTCTTGGAAATATAACTCAATATTCATCATTTAACCTCGACAGACGTCACATCACATTGACATTAGTTTCAACCCTCTGATATGATGGCTGCAAAAGTATAGGATTTGCCATAAAAGATCTTAAAGGGAAAGTTCCCCCCAAAATGACAAATCTGTTCTCATTTATTCAACCTCATGTGGTTCAAATCCGGTGAGAGACCGTTTGTTTTCTCATTTTGAGAAATGTCTCAGTGGTTTTGTGTTCATACAATGCAAGTCAATGGGGGTCAATGTTGTTTGTTTTTTCAAAATATCTTCTTTTGTGTTCTGCAAAAGATTTAATGTAATGTAAAATGTTGTTTAATGTAAAAGTAAAATTTAATGTAAAAGTCTTTACATTAAATACGTTTAAAATGGTTGTGTACTGTTAATGTTCATAATGTATAAAACAAGAAAAATGTCTTTCCCAATCACGTTACTTGAAAAATAAAAGCTGCACAAACCAATGAAACAAACTTTCATCCAGACTGCATTCAGTCAAATAAAAAATGGCTTTAATCTGATTTGCGTTACTGCGGTACCGTTTGCAATGAGCCGCTGTGATGTCAGAGCTTTATGTGCATCTATGTGCAGCTTTAATATGTAAACAAAATCATGGTTTCTGGAGTTCAAGTGGCTTTAAGAGATCAATTAAATAATGCTTATTGTTTAAGCGAGTGTTCGAGAGAGAGTGAAATAGGTACAAAGAGAGAGGGAGAGTTCAAGGCTGAACGCATCACAGGATCGTTTGAGTGATAATAACATCTGATAAAGCAGCAAAGCTTTCCAGAAACACTCACCCGTCAGGGAAGCTAAATATATTCTCTCTCTCTCTCTCTCTGAATTGAATACAAACACAGACACACACACACACACACAGGCAGTGTAACACATAATTAGATGTGTTTCTAAAGCAAGCATCACCATCACACATTCTTGAGGTCTGACATGCGAACAAACCCATGACCTGTCTTAAAATAAGCATCCCAGTGTTCTAACACCGTAGCAACCGCATGGCAACACACTGAAACCACATCTCAGCATCAGCAACGGAGTATTTTGCATGGACAAGCAGCCCTCAGATTTTGCTCAGAAGCGCTGCTCTGAGGCACCAGAACACATTCATGTTCTCCCATTAAAGACTTTGGCCTAAATCCTTTGTGAACTTCTAATGCCACTTCAAAGAGAAGCGTGGGGAGAGAACAGCCTCTTTCAAAAGATACTGATGCAGGATGAGAGGAACCGGAAGACAGGCGGTCCTTGTTTGATCTTTGTCCTCTTTTTCTCTATTTCGGTCTCTTGTTTTTTGTTCCCAAACACTCCTGTGCCAAAGTACTCAAGCAGTCCCAGAGAGAGAAGAAAACAGACACACACATGCCGTACCCTTACAAAATTAATCACTCGATCCTCATCTGAACTTCTCCTCCTGAAAGAAACGCTGAGTGAAGGTCAGGACATCCTTACTTCAGATGTTCGTCTGAGCCGATCTGATGTGCTCATATGGAAAACTAAAGCGTCCTTAGCTGTTGACTTGAAAGAAGGACGGGACAAAAAACTGAATTTAAAACCCTGAACCTTTCAGAAGTCATTATGTATACTAAAGATTCCATTCAACACGAAATCAGTTTGTTACTTCAAAAAGAGAATGACGGTGTCTTATCAACATGCAAACACCCAAGTTAGCACCACACTGGTTCCCTCGACCGAAAGCCTGTGGATTTTCCCATAGTGTTTTGGAAGGACTGTGATCAAGAAAGTTTTTTGATACTAAGATGTTTTGTCTATCTACATAATCTTTACGTATTAACACACTATATGACCATTTTAAATACTAAATGGAATCACCAGAAGTGAACGCTAACACAAGGCTATAAACAGACTCGCTCGATATCAACATCACCATTCCCAAGCCTCCGACAACATCTTCAAACTTTATTAAAAACAGGTTCACATGTTTATGTTCCATCCACGGTTTTAGAGATTGGTGCCCATGGTGCATTATTTGTGAGATTTACATGCGCGATGAGGCCAATCTAACCCTGACCCAACGAAGATGGTAAATTCACAAACAAGTCATAACTGGTGTGTTTTATGTCATAGATTAAAACATAAAAATATTTAGAGGTGTTGTTAACCACAAATTTTAGGCATTTAACCAAAACCCATTCAAAACACCCCATGGGGGGTGGAAGTGCTAAAATGCGAAATCCCTTTCGGGGTTTGCATACAAATACAATACGTCATCTCTGCGGCACTCTATACGGATCAATGATTTTTATGACACCATTCTGCAATTTAGCTTCTCATCAAGTTTCAGGTTGTGAGGTTAAACTATTGGCTAGTTTAAAAGTTGGCAGTGCCACTCAATGTGTTCTGTCCAAACTTCTTGTTTCTGTGGAAATTACGCCAATGCTTTAAACAAAGCTGTGCATTTTACGGCACTGCAATGCATCTAACATAAGGTTCGGACATCCATAGACCAACAATTAAAAAAACTAAACATATATCGGTCAAAAACAGCAGCAAGTGTAGAAAAAGTTCAACGTTTTCCAATCGCTTTTGCATTTTCTTTATTCTTAATCAAACAATTGGAGTTCACATAAAATGTCATCAATGCCCAAATGTGATCGTTTCCCAAAAACCTCAGTTATTCACACATATATTATAACCACACCCCCTCGGGAGAATTTCACTGGTATTGCTCTGTATTTTGATTCTATTTCCACCTCGAGTTAATTTAATCTGTTGCTTCAAAAAGCAAGGCTCTGTGTCCCGTAGGGATAATGTGCTGCTAGGTGTCGAGACACTTATGGAGGAAAATCCTGGTGAATCAACCGACTATCTATACAGCAGCCTGCAGACAGACGCAGCCGAGGGTTCTGTGAAAATCATGTTTATATATAGCGTGACCCAAGGAACCAGAATGACGGATAATTACCGACACATCAAATAAACACATCCAGGAGCATTGAGAACCTGTGAGTGAGTTTGAGTGACTGAGTTAAACTTGCAGTCTGTCTTGCATGATGACGCAGTTTGGCTAATGTAACCGAGCCCTGGCGCCTCTCAGATGCTATTGAAAGCGGTTTTGGGAAACGCTGTCTTCACACGTCTGAGGTGTAATATGCCCCAGCTACACAACCGTCTCTCTCATGACCCCCTTTTCTATTTTCTGTTGTCGTTTCCCGTTGGAACGAACGGGGAAATTGCAGAAGTGAGCGTCGCTGAGGGAGGCGGGTTATGTTGTGTGGCTTGAATCGGTTCACGGATAAAAAGTTGCAGAATCACGGAGAATGACAGTGTTTTATTTTGATCTGGAGTCAGGACTGTGACGTTCTCTAAAGACGGGTGTACTGTTTGATAACACACGTCTTGAACAATAGCTTGGTGTTTTTAATGTGCTATAAAAAGCAATTCTTTCACACAACGTGGAGCCTGAAGGAATCACAAATGAGTGCTCATTACAATCTTAATTGTTTCTCTTACACAGCAATAAGATTCAACTGAAAGATAAAAAACAGACTCTTTGGTTTACAAAACTGAAAGTATTGAAACATTTCTGTTAACTGAAATCAAATATTGGCTAATAATTCAAATAGCAAAATATGCAATAAAGAACTAAATATAAAATGGGAAAAGCACATAACAATTGCTAAAAATAAAAATATACAAATAAAAGTATTCATAAATATTTATATATTTAGAAATCTTGAAAAATGTAATAAAATTTAAAACGTTTAAAAGTTATGAACTGAAAAAAAATAAAAAGTAAAATAAATTAATATAAACTTATATAGCAACATAAACAAACAAATGATAAAAAAGCAAAAGCACATATCACATTTGGCTCAAAGTTAAACTAAAATCAACATAAATACTACAAATATAAAAACTAAAGCTGATTTAAGCTGATAAAAGCTGATAAAATATAAAATTATATTCTAAAATTATATTATGAAATGTTGCCTCAGAAATTAAATAAAAAGAAACTCAACTAATATAGCAACATGAACAACTAACAATAAAAAATTAAATTGCAAAAGCACATAACAATTGCAAAAGCACATAACAAATGCAAAAGCACATAACAATTGCAAAAATATATTTGAAATTAACAAAAAATATAAAAATAAAAGCTCTCTCTCTCCATGAATATATATATATATATATATATATGTGTTACTTAGATAAAAACATAATAAAATATAAACCTTTAATTATATTATTTCATATTTATAAATATAAAAACAATGTAAATGCAAAAGTCATTGTCAAACGATTTCATGATCAACATCGATGATTTGATCTATGCTTTCCACATCAATATATAGTTCAATACTTAAAATTGAACAAACGTCTCATTTGTGTCAATGTGTACTCCATAAACAAATTTGAAAGGAAAATAAATCTCCCGTTATGTCTCTTTCACCATGAAAAAGCAATCTCTGAGTAACACTGTTCTCTTCTAGTCAATCTTGTTTTGTGTACACAGCAATTGTTCTCAGGATCTCCCAGAAAACATCATTACATCACGCTCCGGACGGTCACGGTTCCTGTGGTAATGATGAGGTCCGGTCTGATTAGAATGAAAGTTACCATGTGACCATGCAGCATGTTAAACGCTCGTGGTGTCGGGCCAAAGCAAAGCATCCCGTCTCCTGCCCGACGCAGAGATGACAGCCGACCGGACAACATGTGTCTTCATTAATTTAATTAAACTGCAGCTGCGCCTGCCCCTCGCTGCCAGCCGTCCTGATCTTACACATACCTGCTGTCCTCTCTTCATTCCCTCCCACCGTTTACATAACACATATGAGGAACGTCTAAAGACGATGATTTGTCTTTACAAACACAATATACAGAAATAAAGCATCAACACACACACAGTAGCGTTCTGACGGGGATTAGCGTTAAGCATCCACGCTCTTTCCATCGGCTGCACCTGTGGGTTGCAGGCTTGTTCTGTGACCTGTTAGAGGACCGCAAAATCCCAAACATCACGTAAGCTTATCAGAAAATAAGATCTGCACGCTCGCCTAAAGCCCAACACAGATCCTCACAGCTGGGGAAAAGTTTTTAAAGGACTTTAACAGGCCGCACACACAAACAAATTCCCTTTGGTAACAATTTGTCCCCAAATCCAAAAGACCTTTGCCGTCCGTCACTCACACTGCAAGATCAAAGACACGAGAAGGAACAAGATGTTTTCTGAAGCTCATCAGTGTTGAATGTTGGTGAACGTGGTCCCGGAGTTCTCAGTTGTGCATTATTCAAGAACCAAGGCGTTTCTCTTAAAATTGCTTTGGAGAGATAAAAACAGAAATTAGACATTTGTTCAAATTCACGAAAAGTGAATGTAGATTGGATAAACGAAATATTCTGGATTTGGTCAAATTTGATCATAAACATCTGAGATCACACTTTAAAGTGTCCTAAATATTGTGTGGGTTTAGTAGAGAAGTACAGACGAAAAGCGAGCAGGCAAAGCGTGGGCAGCCCAATCAAGAATCTTCCAAGGGTCTTTACGGCTGACCAACCATCTATCTGTGAGATTTCTGTCACTCTGACAGCACAGGTCATCCAGTGGACAGCTATTAGTCTGTCTGTGTACGACCCGCTCACATCTCCGTCTCTGTGCTTGTTTGTATTCGGAGGCCGGAACATCCGTCTATAATTAGTTTCTCATTCTTTCTCCGGTTCTGTGGCTGTCAGTCTGTCTCTCCCACCTCTCTGTCTTTCAGCGGTGAGAGAGATGCGCAAAAATATATCGCTGAAGAGCTTTAGCGACCTTCATGAATATTCAGAGAGAATGTGCAGCGAACATCATCCAACACACACTTGGGGAAAGTTTTCCCTGAAGTCCACTTGTATAACTTTAGACGAAGTTTCACGCACCAGAAAACAGAAGTAATTTAGCTTTACATTAACATTATCCAAGTTCTGACCCTTCAAATTAATCGGGCTGTTTTTGACTTCTGTATGAAAATGAACTTTCCCTGCTTCTCAGATATTTGTCCTTAGAAAAAGTGACAGAAATCACACGAATGTCTCAAAAGTGTCTCAGACTGAGCTCAGATTTGTCAACCTGCAATTGATATTATTGGCGATCTCTATATGCAATCAAACATTTCTCATCAAATTGATCCAAAATCCAGATTATTATATATCCTTTTACACCTCCATACTCTATATTTTAACAATCGTCTCAATTGTTTCTGTTTTAATTTCTCCAAAGCAATTTTAAGAGAAACATCTGAGACAAAACTCCTTCAGCTTTAAAACAACTGAAATTATTTCCATAAATGTATGTCAGGGCCGCTGCTTGTCATAAACTAGTCGCATAAATCTCAGATATGGACCATCACAGCACAGTGAGAAATTAACATGCATTTATGGCCGGAGAAGTATCGTTTTACGAGAAAAGAGGACGGTCGAGGTGTCTGGTATGAGAGAGAGAGAGAGAATTAAAGCCTTTTCTTGACATAATAACACAACACGGATGTTTCAGTTTCACAGGACTTGTCTGATAGTATTCTATAATAATACATCTACAATGACCAGAGGCCGACGTCCGTAAGGACAATCTATCCCACGAGCCTTTGCAACGAGTCCCAGCACTCCAGAAGAAGGCAGAGACACACATCATCACAGCAAAATGGGACAGAACTAAACTTCTGCACGTAGCTTTTCTGGGCCAGACGGCTAAGATTCAATTACATCCGAGCCAACTGGATCGCTTTCAAACGCGCGCGAGACAGAAAGGGGGGAGAGTGAGAAAAACTACACGCATTACATATTCCGCCTTTATGAGCTTTCCAAATGCCTTCTCAACTGCCATTTCTTCCGAAGGCGATAGAAACCACTTTACATCGAAATGCAAAACTTGCGCATTTGCTTAAACGGGGCCGACGCAAAACAAATGCCATCGTCGGAGCTAAAATAGACTCTGACAAGTGCATTAGCATAAAAAGGGACGGCGTAACATGACACGGTAAATGAATCACAGTGGAAATACAAACAGTGAGACGCTCGCTCTTGTTTGGCGACCAGAGATACATCAAGCGCGACTCCAATCGAAGCATGTTCAAAATGAGATTGAATTTCGGTGGGGGGCGGGTGTGATGTTAGGGGAATGAGAGAGAGAGACAGAGATAGAACGAGACTGTGAAAACGGAGAGAACAGGGAAACAGGTATCGTCTTTCCGAAAGGTCAGGCACTCTCTCTTTCCTAACACAGATTTGCTGGCCTTTTCAAAATTTCGTCCGACACTGCTAAAGTTTGCAGACGGGCGGCAATCGCCAGGAAGTTGTGACGATGACTGTAGGCGCTGTGAGAAGGGGGACCCTGAGGGATTATGGGTAAAATACTGTCCTTAAATCAAGGACAGCGTTTGTCAAACAACTCTTTCCACACTTGGATGGACTAAAATCTATTTACCCTCATGTCATTCAAAACCTGCATCCGACAGTGTCTTCTGTGGAACACTAAAGAAGATATTTTAAAGACACGTCCCTGTGGTTTTGTGTCCATACAATTGAAGTCAACGAGGGTCAATGTTATCTGGTTACCAACGTTCTTCTCTTTTGTGTTCTGCAGAAGAAAGAAAGTCATATTGGTTTGGAATGACATAAGGGTGAATAAATAACAAAATCATTTTCATTAGTTAAATACTTCGAAGGTCAGCAGGCGGCGCAAGACTTCACTTGGGTCAAATCCCAACATGTATCTTTTCGTTCTTGAAAGAAAGATGGTCTTAATATGAAACCTCTCTACAACAAGGCAAAATATTTACAGAAAAACTTAAAAATGT
Organism: Barbatula barbatula; assembly: GCF_947034865.1. NCBI lineage: Eukaryota > Metazoa > Chordata > Actinopteri > Cypriniformes > Nemacheilidae > Barbatula > Barbatula barbatula. The sequence continues at coordinate 19,090,272 of NC_136783.1, forward strand.
ACCATAATATAGAAGATTATTTTTGCACCGTATATCTGTTCTGGGTATTTTTGATAGAACAATAACAAATAAACGCCCCCAAAATTATCTTGCAAACACATTACACATTTATATTTGGATATATAAATATGATCCCGTGACTATGCAGTTGCAGACATAACTTCGAAAGACTAAAAACAGAGCAGAGTTATGGATGTATACAGTAAGCAAAAATGCAACCACAATTTCTTTCTTTTTTGATGGAACTAGCAAGATAGTTCCCGACACAGCCAAACTACAAATAACGTTTGTCCGCTGAACTCATATAAGCGCTTACATTTACCCCAAACCGTATAAAATCCTCACCTTTCCGCTCCGCATGAAGGTGTGCTGCCCTTGGCAGTTTTTCTGTCTCAGTTTAGGAATCAATTCAGCAAGAAAGTTTTTTCTTTCTCATGACCCCCCGGAGGGCTCTGATGGGCACATCCACCATCCGCACACACCTGGCCACACGAAACCAAAAGCATGAAACTCAGTAGACCCAGTGATGTGCAGATGTGCGTGTATAAGAGGACCAGATCTGTGTTTGTGTTGATGTGTGTAAAAACAGCACCTGACCCTCAGTTCACAGAGGACTTCATCTCTATGCATGTTTCTCACCAGCAGATGCTGCTGTGCCACAACCAGACAGCACAATTCCTCCAGACGTGCTGAGCATGTGTGTGTGTGACGGTCGTCTCGTGTGTGTATCCATGAGATGTAACGAGCAGCTGGGGAGATGTGGGCTGTCTCACATTACACCTCACTCTATAATTCTGTCGGATGTTGCAAAGGAATCAACAGCAGTTAATAGGAGTAACGACCTTGACTGAGATTTTCTGCGTCCTTCCTCGCATCTGCGTGTTGCGTCCTATTAGCTCGGCCATAAACCACATGTTTCGCGTAAAACCACCAAAGCGAAAGTCATGAATAAGCAAAAATTCATGCAGCCGGCAGCGCAGTGAATACGTTCTGCCAATGAATGTTACGGGATGAATATGTGAGCATGCACTAGCGGTCAAATGATGGAATCATGATCGCATAAATGTTTGAAAAATGTTACAAATAATACAAATGTTTTGTAAAACGTGGAAACGTTTCAAAACTTGATTTGGTGGGTCAAGCTTAAAAATGCAGGTGCTACAAACAAATTGCAAAAAAACATGATGCCATAGAGGAACCATTTTTGGTTCCCCACAGAACCAATTGTTTCTTAAATATTTATTTAGTGTAAATAACCTTTTTTACTAGCACAGTACAAACATAAATAAATATATACACAATTCATATATAATATAAAAAATTCTTTATTGAACTGTACAGCAAAAATGGTCCTTCTATGGCACCATGTAGCACCTTCAGTTTTATAACATTTTTTGGTGGTTTATATATATAGTAAAATATGAACTATGTATAAATCTTTGGCAAGCAAGACATTCCTTTCAAAGAAACTCTTACCAAACCCAAATGCTAAGAGAATACCTATGAAATTCAATATAGAGCTCTACCCAATAAGCATCATCGCAAAGCACCATTACAGAAAACAATCTGAGGCAGATTATATTTCATAAGAATGATGTAGAGCCTTAAACTTAAACCCGACCCCACTTTAGAATCTAATCAGCTGATATATGAATGCTGGGATGGATGTTTATTCAGGTACTACTTGGCAAAATCACGGTCAATGTGTAGGTAACTGCAAAAATCTGTTGCATGTTGTAATGAGGGTTTGTCGAAACTTCATTTTGATGCAGCCCGCTGTGTAGGAGGTGTTTTCATTTAAATGTGAAAACACAAGGACATCAAGAGCCCCGACGAGTCCATGCCACCAAAGCTCAAGGTGTTATTCCATCTGGACTGTTAGGAACTGTAAGATCTCTCCATCTCATTCTTTTATAATCTAACAATCTGACAATTTGTTATTGTAAACTAAACTGAACTGAACTGAACTGAACTGAACTGAACTGAACTGAACTAAACTAAACTAAACTAAACTTACTTTCAAATAAATAAATAAACATTAAGGGGTGGTTCCCAACAAAGGGTTTTCTCTAATAACAGGACTAGGCCTTGGTAAAATGAGGACATTTAAGTAGTTTTTACAAACATGGCACACAAAAAACATTACTTGTGTGCATTTTAAGGCAAAACGATGGCACGATGGATGTTTTTTAGGATATGTCAAAGCAAGTTGTTTTACATTTACATTTTACAGTAAAATGTAGACATTTAGCAGACGCTTTTATCCAAAGCGACTTACAAAGAGTTCGGGGAGCAATAAGCCATATGTCATACAAAGAGCAATAGTACAATAGGTGCTGATACAAGTTACTTGTTTCAACAAAAGCCAGAACAAGACCTGTTGAGAGAAGAGGGTTAGTGTAGGTTTTTATTATAATTATTATTATATATTTTTTTCATATGTTTGTCAAGTATTCGCCGAAGAGGTGTGTATTAAGTAGTTTTCAGGTTAGACAGCTCTGACATTTACTTGAGTCTAGGACTAGTCTTAAACCCTGAACGGGAAACCACCCCTAAATGTAAATATTACTTTCTAAATAATGATCAAATAAATACATAGATGAAAATAAATGTTTCTCTTAAATATGGTTTGACGATTTAAAAAATTTAAATATTACTTACTATTAACCCTATAATCTTAATTCTCTTAATATTCTGATGTGAATTGTAACCCATGTGAGTTATTCCAAAATAAAAAGAGTTTAATAATCTTCCATCGAAAAAGGGTTACCAATATTACTTTTGATATTGGTAACCCTTTTTTACATCTGCACAACTTGTGTGCTATATTCCTAAACCATATAGGCCTGGTTTCACAGACCGGACTTAAGGCTAGTCCTAGACTAAAATGTATACTTCAATTCAATATTAACCGAAAATAACTTTCCTTGACATATCTTAAAATGTATCAGTGCCATTGTTTCGTCTCAGTATGCACATCAGCACTGTGTTTTTCTAAGGCATAGGCCTAGTCCTGGCTTAAGCTAGGCCTTGTCTATGAAACCGGGATGTAAAACTATATGATATCTCCTTGTCAGGAAAAAACCTACATTTACTCTATTATCCAATAAAATCTCCCTCCTCCAGCATTCCGCTCATAGCTCATTCAAATACGGCACGTCAAGATGTACTGCGTATGCTCGACATCACTGATGTCAGATGTCAGTGGCTCTCGCACGTCTCATCTTTTTTGTTCTACGGAAGAAAGCACATCGACGTGCGGGTGAGTAAATGCTGACAGAATATTCATTCTTGGCTGAACTACACCTTTAAAAAGAACAGGGTTTCTCTGCGAGCCTGCATTTATAAAGAAGCTCAGTCTATTAAACAGAATGAATAATACACAGAGCTTTAAGCAAACACTCTCCTCTCCTCCACAGCCATAGATAGTGAGAGAGAAACAAAGGCTGACACCTCGCTTTCTCCCCTCGAGACAGACATTATCTCTCTTCTCCTCTCACCCACTGTGTCTCAGTCAGTCTCTGCACTTCTTTCTGTCTCCCGTTTATTTACTTCCCCCTCATTTCTTTCACCATCACAAACTTTCTTTCTCTATCCCTGGCTTCTCTTTCCTGTCGTTCTTCAGCTCCAGGCAGGGCGCATTTTCATACATTTCCATTCATAACAAGAGGGTGATCGTCCCCCGGGCGGGCCAATCTTCAGCCTCTTTCTTTATGAAGCACTCCTCTCTCCGTTTCTCTCTCTCCTCACGCAGGTTTAACTCCAGCTGTTGGTAAAACAATGCCGGTGCATCTTGGGAGCAGGTGAGGCCGCCAATTACTCCGCAATTACCTGGGTAATTATGCAAACTCGGAGCTGGGAGGAGGTAAACCTGCGCCGTCTGCGAGCTGTGCCATGGAACGCTGAGAGGGCGACGCACGCGACTACGCTGGCGTTCTCCGGTGCCCGCCGAGCTAAAACGTGCTTAATTAGAGCAGAGAGAGAGAGAGAGGTTTGTAATGTTCAGACTCTCACTTCATCAGCTGCCAAACAGATGCTGAACTGGAGCACGAGGAGGTGTTACGCTACACACATCGAGTCTGCCGTTGTGCTTGGGTTCGAGGAGGGACAGGGTTTTGTCCAAGGGCATCAAATCCCAACTAAACTAACACAAACAGACCACTGATGACCAGATACAGATGAATCACAGAACAGCAGGTGACGTGTAAGTGGTAGTGAACCACTTGTCCCTGCTTATCTCTGGACAACCGTCTCTCTCGACCGAGCACATCGACAATTCAACCTGACCCTGAACGATCATGCGACTGTCCTGCCTTACTCATCAATGGTTACCATGACGGCGGAGATCAATGGGAGGTCACCCGTGGGTTGGGGTCAGTAGATCAGTTGACCCCTTAATGTGAGGAACGACCCTATGCCTACCGAACCGGACGGATGTGCGCCTGCGGGTTTGAGCCGTTACTCCTGCAGTCAATCACAGGAAAACACATTTAAGCAACAGAAACAATCTCTGACAACCAGAGAGGGGAACCGGGAGGCGTGTATGCAAATGCATGTGTCAACTTCTGTTGTGTGTGGATTGGAACGGATGCAAATGAAGGTGTTTATGTGGGAGGCAGAGGGCGGAGCGACGAATGAAACAGAATGAAAGAGAAAGTAAAAAGCGGATAGATTTGCTATTGTGTTTGCGCATGTGGCTCTATACTGTGCGTCTGAAAGGTTTTCTAAGATACCGGATGTGTTTTCAATGTGTTAAATCCAGAAATCCAGAGTCTTCGTAATGAACTGAAAACAGAGGGAGAGGGAGAAATAGTGGTGTGTAAACAAACTAGAGTGAAAAGTGAAGACAAGAAAAAGACTTTTCCTGCACTCCAAAGGCAATGTACAGAAATTAATTGAGTGAAAGAGATGGACAGTTTAAAGGTGAAACGGGTTACAGACCAAAGTGGAGCAATTGTTTTCTGTTTGCCTGGAGCTGTGTATCTCTCTCTCTCTCTCTCTCTCTCTCTCTCTCTCTCTGGCTCTCACATGATGCTTAAACACATAACGGACAGTTCCAATCCTGGATGACCATTCAATTCATTGCTCCTAAAACAGACACGCCATAGACTAACATAGACTCTTACAAAACATTCGCTGCCAAAATGTGTGTCCACTATGCCACCATATTGAGCAGGGAAAGACTGTTTTAAAAACACATACAAGTGAAGAGGGAAATACATTTTTATGACATAATGCAATTTACATTTCTCAACCAATTTCAATTGTCTACGATACGTGGAGTACACATAACCACCACTTACTGACAGAAAATCAATAATTGTGAAAACTCACTTGTCTTGCATGGGAATAGTTTTAAGTGCCCATCCACTTGTATGTATTTATGCAGCAGTCTTGCCCTTCCCAATATGGCTGCATCATTGACCCATCGCATGTGGTGTCTGTCTCTTTACAGGTATTTTAACCATGTTTTAACCATATTATGCATTATGGGCTTTATAGAGCAATACATAGATAACTTAAATATTAAGCTATTCAAAAATAAAGCATTTTTAGCTAAACTGCATACAGTCAAAGCATCGCAAACACTTAGGGACAGATTTACTAAACATTGATTCTTTTATATACTCTCCTTCCATAATGTTTGTGACCGAAGAGGAAACATAGCAATGGATATGCAATAATGCTAGTCAGCAAAAAAAGCCTTTTTAGTAAATACAGACAGTAGGTGCACATTTAAAAATGTGAGTATTACATTGATAATACTCAAATTTTTTACACCAAAAGAGACGTTTGTGCTGCTGTTTGTGCTGCCGCAAGCTGTTAATAAATCCAGCCCCTAATATTTACCACAGAAGCCATCATTCAGTCGTGCAAAATTGTATCAAGCAAAACAGAAAACCTCTCTTTCTCCATCATTTGTTCAGTCTTTGGATGACTTGAATTGCACGTGCCGTGTGTTTATTCGGACGTTTCCATGAATAAACCGCACATGTTGGGGAGGGTATTAGCGACCTAATGCAAGCGTAACCTGCTGAGTTCGCCTGTCATGCCACAAAAATACATAGTGAAAAGATAGTGAAGCGTCTCAATTTTCCTCTCTGTAGGAAAGGCTTGTTAGACGGAGAAAATGGCATCAAAAACAAACCATACATACGACATAAAACATTTAAATAACGTTTTTTGTTTGAGGCTCAGAAATATGCATCTTTTATCGGCCAATATATATATGTTAACTGCCTCCAAATAAAAAATATTGGTTATCGATTGTTTTTTCAATTTTTCATTCCCCCTAAGCAACGATACGAAAAACGTGTAAGACAAAGATGATTCCTAAATGAAACACAATGAAGAACTCAAAAGTACCACTCTTACTATACTCTAAAAACTTGGAATTGCAGGTATAGTTGGTTATCTGATGAATTGCTTTTAATATACCGTGAGACGCTTTAGTTAAAAGCATCTGTAAAATGGGAAACCAAAATGTAAATACATAATACACAACACATAAATACAGAAGGCGTATCAGTTGCTCTTCTAGGCAACACACGCAACACAATATACAGGCTCTCTCTCAATTTCATACAGAGACACACACGACATTCATAACACACAACACACAAGCTCAATAAAATACAGACATGACATACCACACCAAAACATCGATACTGGAAGGCCACACACACACGCACGTGCACGCGCACACACGCACACACACACACACACTTTAAAGGATAAAAGAGCTTGTGGCTGAAAGCCAACAATGATCTCAATGGCTCCTTCTACTTGCAGGAAAGAGAGGCGTATCGATCGAGTCTCAAGGCATCTCCTGTGTGTGTGTGTGTGTGTGTGTGTGTGTGTGAGCGTGCGCATGAATGTGTTTGAATAAACACACTTATATGTAGGTGAGTGCGTGTACACTGTTTAGCATTCATGTTATATAACCCCAGCCTCCACCTGGCCCCAAAATGGATTATTCAGCAAGAATATTAGATGTGGTCCGACATAAAAAATGGACATCAGACCAGAAGAGCAAGTCAAAGAGTCCATCACAAAAGAGCAACTCTGATTGATCGAATAAAATATTCTTTCCCCACCCTCGGTTATCTCCGTCGTGATTGCATCTCTCTGCTCGGGAAACCACACCGTCCGTCGTCCGTCTTATCGGACTCACGGGCTGAGATACAAACAGAATGCACACGAGGCAACTTTATATGTCTCTGACTTCCCCCGCTGCCCGTACCGGAGCACAGAGTCACGCCCAGGATTGATGCTGTGCTTATTGAACATAACGCCCGACCAAATTGCCTCTCTTGCTTTTACACTGTGAATAATGCAAAAGCCACGTAGTCCTTTGAGCACAGATAAATAATCTATGGACGCTTCTCGATGGATTGAGGTCGGGGCCTTCTACAGCTGGCTGGCGGACTGACTTTGGATCAGTTGTTGAGGATAAAAATCTCTCTCTCTCACACACACAATGTTTGCAAATGATTCATTCTTATGCCATCACTGACACCCATTTCACAATTATACAATTTACATTTCAAGCAGCACTGAGTCATTCGTCTAAATTGGTGTCTGCTTTTATACCAATCAAACGAAACGTACTAGCGTTTATTTAAATGCTGCACTAACAAGACACGGAGAAGCACATCAGCCTGAGCGGATACCGTCTGGGATTATTTGAAGGAAGCGGTTCCTCTTTTCAAGAAACATCGACTCCCTCAGCTGGCTGAGATTAGCTTTGACAAATGTACAATATGCCGTTTCATGTTCACAAAAAGCACATAAAAGTCAGAGAGAAGAGTTAGAGAGAGACGGAGCTCGATGACAAACACAAGTTGACAGCTTCCAAGCACCATTGGCAGCCATCTTGTCTCCTCCCGCTATGGGATTTCCCAGCAGCTCCAGCAATAATCCATACGCTTTTATTTTGCCGATCTGTACCTCACACGGCTCACTCGGTGTTCTCCTCAGAGGCCGCTCTACGGTCGTCTAACTCATTCACAAAGTTTCTTTCTGGATTTCTGCCTCTGTTTCTTCTTCAGGCTTCGCACCGGGGATTCGGGGTTCAATACACCTGCCTGCTGTGAGATCCAAATTCATGTGAGCAAAGAGCGAGGAGGAGGGGAGTGTGAAGAGAATCATTGAGAGGAGAGAGCGCTACTATCAACAACACACCTGCTCAGTTACCTCGTCTCAAAACGGATGCCCTGAAGAGACCGGGTACTCCTGCTATAGTTTAACCTGGTACCTACACCACAATTAGGTCATGTTTAATTGTTCCTAATGTCCAATCCCATCACCCATCAAACATTATTTGCTCTGTTTTTATCATTAGAACAAACAAACTTTTTTTAGTAAATACTAAGGATTACTACATTGTATTCTACAGTTTATCAATTTACAATAATTCAAACTACAGAATACTATAGTATACTTTAGTTTGTATACTATACTATAGTACAACTAGTATAATATACCACAGCGTGGTGAAATTTAAGGAATACCGTTTCTGGGTCCAAGCATCAATCCATTTCAAGCGGGGCTACAGATTAAACAGCTGTTAATGAGCACAGTTTACTCACATCGCATATTTTAGCGGAGCATTACTATAGTATACTATAACTCATAGTATACACTACAGTCTCCAGGCTTACGGATTCTCCGACATTAATATTTGAATAAATTATGAAGAATGGGGATGTCGTTACGAAGGTTAGGATCGTGGTTTTCCGATAGTTTTACAGCTCGCCATGAGCTTATATTAGCATTTTTAGTTGTTTGCCTATAGCATCTTTTTGAGTGTTTGGACCCGGAAACAGTATACGACCTTCCATATGTGGTGGTATTTATTATTGTTACAAATACTATAGTTTACTTCTGTATTTATGCTATACTTTAGTACAATTACTATAATTTACTACAGTAGACTACAATTAATCCATTTACCATGGGCGCACGGGTTCTACAACATCAGGAAAAGCAGGCCGTTCCTGTCGTAGCTTGCCTTGGTCTGGGCTACTGCAATTCTCTACTGGCCAGCCTTCCAACCAATGCGGTCAAGCCATTGCAAACGATCTAGAATGCAGCTGCACATCTAGTTTTCAATCAGCCTTAAAGAAACCCATGTAACACCCCTCCTGATTTCACTTCACTGGCTGCCGGATGCCGCCCGCATCAAGTTTAAATCACTGAATTTGGCGATCAGAACTAAATCACCAAATTCGCCCCTTTACCTCAACTCCTTGCTCCAGGTCTACATGCCCTCCTGTCATCTTCGGTCTGAAGATGAGCGACGCCTGGTTGTTCCATCACAGCGAGACGCCAAATCGCTTGCAAAAACCTTTACTCATTTGGTTCCCCTGTGGTGGAATGAGCTGCCAGCCTTCACCCAAACTGCAGCATCCATCACAACTTTCAAAAAACAGCTCAAGAAATACCTGTTACGCATTTATCTGACTAACCAAAAACTGTCTGCCGTGTGTCTAAAAAAACAAATCTTGTTGTTCAGTCTCTCCTTTGCTTACTCCAGCTTTAATACTCCAAGTAGCATGGCCTTGTACTGAAGGTACTGTTTAGCGTGTTTACAAAATGTTTATATGACCTCCTATTTGTAAGTCGCTTTGGATAAAAGAATGAATAAATGTTAATACTAGAAAATACTGCAATATTCTAAAGGTTTTATAGTACAGCATGCTACAATTTACTCCTCCTGTTAAGATGCATGTGAGTATATATAAAAAGGTTAAATTTGCGTTTACAAAAAAGCATAAAAACAGAGAGATACTAAAATCTGTCTCTGAACAATTCATAAAAGACAACAATCAAGATCTCCACCGCCAAACTTGGTTGAGTTACAGTAACACATCACACATCACGAACACAATAACCCGACAGCATGCAGATGTTTGTGTATTATATATGTATGCTTTCATCTGGAAGTCAAGTTATTTTTAGATGCTTTTTATATGCTGCAATACTTCGCTAAATCTAAACCCCCGAAACTTCTAGTCAGTTGTTCCAAAATCTCCTAACCAGGCGTGCGATGAAGTTTCCAGCATCATTTTTTCAGTCTTGCTAGGGTGTGAAACCTTTGCACAAAATGACGAAATCACAGATGTCAAAACACATCAGACCAATCAAATGTCACTGTGGGCGGGGCTACACAACGCATCAGAAATACAAACCAACCAGCCCTAACAAATACAGATAAGAAATCAGATTTACACATTGTTTTCAATATCTTTATCCACTGTTTAATGTTTTCAAGGTATGTGAGAAGTTTGATTCTTTATATTTTGCATTACAGTCTCCTAGGCCCGATTCTCTCTTTGCCCTTCTGGCAATGAGTTCAATAAACAAAAAGATTGAGTTTAATTGACAGGGTTTGTCTGCCCCTAACACAAGAAATGTAAGTCTGTATGTTTCTGTGCTTCTCTCCAGGCATTAGAAGCCATGCTAATAGCCCTGATTTATTCCTGTTGGTTTAATCTGTGAGTCTCCAGGCGAAGAGAGCATCGCACACGAATGAGTCACATCTGTTCCTTCTTCACACTTATGCTTTCGGCTGTGTGTTTGTATGTGTGCACACACAACAGATGTGTAGATGTGCGCTCAATTCAAGCCGTCTTGGTTCCCTTCCTATTCATTTTTTTTCAGTTTTAAGATGTGAACAATACCAATGAGCTACAAGGTGACACGCAATATTGTAGTGTAGTTCTGTGCGTCTTTGCACAGACCGATACCTTGAAATGATTCATTAAGCATCTTTAAAGCTTGAAAGATAAACTCGCCTGTCGAATAAAGGAATAGGATGAACTGTGACTGTCAAAAAAGTCACCTGTCAAAACAAGACAACGTGTATTTAACAGAAAACTAGGCGTAAATATTAAAATTGATAATAAAGACAAAGTGAATGGGATTAAACAAAGCCGTGGGTCGTGTTTGAGTTACTGTGATACTTAAATATCTTTCCCTCTAACAAAGCCTGTCTGTTCAGAGGTAAATGTCCAAAAATAAGACATTTTTATATGAAGACAATAAAACAATTTCCAGACCATTAAGATTGATGATACACAGACTATGATAAGGTGTCATTACTGTTATGAGTACAGATGTTTTAAAGTTTCTTGCATTTCTACAATTAGTTTTCTGACGTTTATTCTCTATTACAGCAATAATTTCTACAATTAGTTGAATTACTGCAGTACATAAACAATATCTTTTTTTGCATTACAGCAATGACACACAAACACACTTCATCACTTTCTTCAGTCCTAGTTCAATCATCTTAGTTTCCCGTATTAGTGAAACTACCAAACAACTGCAATTATCTTCTGTGTCGCCGTGACTACTGTTCCCATGACTACTGCTGCCATCACTAGGTAACCAGTGGCTCTGGTGGATGCTGGTAACACAGTTCAGGTCTTTATCACAGCAAACAGAGACGGTAAAGTTGTATAGATCATGTGTTTGGTATCTGAAGGGCAAGAGGTGCAATTTAGGAAACGCCTGAGATTCATTTTTGGCCATCTATATACTTATACTATATACTAGCAACCTGAGCATCAATTAAAGGAGTCACTCACTTCAAATGAAGCCCCAATAACTTTACTTTTCTGAAATGTATATGTTTTGTAAACAGCACCAAATGTTGTTTTAATTGTAATTAATGTTAAGTGTTGAATTGGTAGAGCATTGTGTTTGATTCCGAAGAAAAATTGTATACATCGAATGCACTATAAGTCACTTGGGATAAATGTTTACCAAAAGCATAAAGATAAATTAGGGATGCACGATAAATTATCAGCCATGACGGTATCGGCCGATATATTATAGCTGATAAATCATAAATAATTTCCTCTGGTTAAACTTTTTCAGCTGCACGCCGCTCACAGTTAAAATACTGTACGGGCTTAATGGTTACCTTGTTTTCTGCATTCAATGTTTTCAAATAAAAGCAGTTGTCCACTTTTTGCCTTTTGTTTCAATCTTACGGAATTGTATATTATTATTGAAATATTGTATATCGGCCAATATTTTGGTTATCGGCTTCCAATGTTAAAGAAATATCAATTATTGGCCAAAATGTACCTATCGGTGAAGAAGAAACTCATTGAGAAGACAAACAAAAGTGTACTTTTTTACTACTGTTCAAAAACACGCACCAAACGAAATATTGATTTATCCTTTGCAAGAATCATTACAATTTAAAAAAATCTAATGTATATAATATACCCCCTTTAAAACTGATGAGATTTGGAATGGAGATTTTTATACGCTTATACGCTTTCATTTGAACTTTCTATCCATCTTAAGCCGGAAGGCATTTCTGTCATTACTTCAAAAAGAATCCAAAAGCCTCCTCAGTGGATTACAGGATCACCAAATAAAACTAATTTAAACCTGATTCAAGTCTAATGTACTTTAACGTCTCTTATTTTACTTTATTGGAATGAGAAATGTGTTTATTGGTTCAACACATTAAAATAGCCTCGGCCTATCGTACAAATTATATATATTAGATACAAATTTCCAGATACTTGTGGAAGTGTTTGAGCTGATGATTCAGGATTCTGTTCTTGCCATTTACATCGCAATATATTTAATGATGTGGACAGCAAACTACAACACAAACAAGAAATAAACCCAAAGACTTATCGCTCCTGCCCTTTTAGGCCTTTAGTGCATGCGAAACCATCATCGGTCAAATGAGAGACATTCCTTCCGACCCGCAGTCCCTCCGGACAGAAACATCTTGTATGATTATTGATTCAACATCAGCTGTCCACCCATTTTCTATCGGGTTTTCAAAGTGTCAAACAAATTTGGAGAATTGACCAGCATTGAAGAAACTAAACACAAGACATCCAAACCGAATTCTCACGCCTGTCATCCTTTAACTCTCCACATCAGTACGTCTTAAAGGAACAGTTCACCAAAAAAATTAACATCATTTCAGCATTTACGCACTTGCATCTTATGTTCAAAACACGCACAACTTTCCATTTAAAAGTTGTCCACATGACCAATTGTTATGAAAAGTTATGAAAACTATTGCTCCCATCCCTTTTAATTGTATTGAAAGCAGCATTGATAGTCTTCTGTGAAACACAAAAGAAATAAGGTCATACCGGTTTGGAAAGACCAAATGACACCAAAATGGTCATTTTGTGGACACTCAGTCCCCCTAAAGCCTATACATACCTTCTAAACATACAACAAACAAAGGAAACAAGTGCACAGAGTTCATGAGATCGACCCGTTTCCACGGGCAGGTAGAGAAGCGTCAGAGGAGACGTCAGTGGCTCGCACTCATCCGTGCGTCCGCTTCATTCGTTTCTCTTCATTAGAGTCAGTGAGCGGGAACGAGATGGCCGGAGACATGCTTCATTACGATCTTCATTTAAAGGGGCCACGCCTGAGCTGACACATTAGAGTCATCCGCACGGGGATGGCCATCGCTACGATGAGGGGTAGATTTTGGAAAGGTCGTGTGGCACGCATTATCTATATCATGATCTCTTGCCCACACCACATAATCGTGAAATACATTCACCCAGACTGTTCAGAGGTTGAAGCACCAATGTAGCAACATTGGTACAAGCAAGAGTGTGAACGTGGTATTTCATTACAAAAATAATGACACTTGCAATTCATTTCAAAACGGTCATGCTGGCTCTGTAACAACAGGTTTCATTCATATCACAAGCAGACGGACTGCTGGAGGCTTTTAACCGTGTGTCTTTGAGAATCCCTGCGGTAGAGAAATGTTATCTTACTGCTAATAGCTAGCGGTCTCTCACCTCCACTCCCTGCACTTTTAGCTTCATGTGATCCTCCCGCGTGGTTTTGCCGTCTTTTCTCTTTTTCCAGCAGTAGCCATCTTTCCTGTATTTCACCTTCTTCCTGTTGTAGAGTATCATAGACCCATTCTGCGGCCTGAGAGAGAGAGAGAGAGAGAGAGATAGGTTAGATGGCTCTGAAGTTGGATTTGCTTGTACGCATGTGAAATGCTTTGAGGGTAAACAAAGGAAACAACAAAAACGATTGATTTAAAAACTATGTTTTTAATAAATACATGAAACTTCAACTAACAGAATCTATGAAAAGTGTATAAAATGGACTGAAAACTGATAAATAATGAAAGAAAACCAAGACTGTTTGGGTGGAATTTAGCTACATCGAAGGAAAATGATGCCGGAGCATTTGGCGTAACTGACAATGTTTCCTAAAATAAAACTAAAGCTGCATCTATAAAATAAAAAATTCATGGCTGAAACTAATCACAAAAATGTTAATCGCTTAAAATAAATGATTCACTTTTTCTTTAGAATAAACTCATTAAAGTCTCTTTGAGCATATTGTATCATAACAATGGCACAATTGACGCAACGATGCAAATGAACGCAAGTTTCTCAAATCCCAGACCGCAAAGAACAGACTTGTGTCCTCGTGGAGACCGGCCTTCGATGCATCCTTGATATCGAGAACACATCCAGGTACTTTCATGCGTTCTCCATTGTTGTGTTCTTGAGTGTTGGAGTGGACTTTGACGGTTATTGATGATGTAGCGCGAGAACACAAGGACACAAGACTGCTGAGAAACAGCTAACCTCTCAAACTCTGTGACCTTTTCCCCTCTGAAGTAAACAAACAACCAAACCTTTTTCTTTAACATCCGTGTCTGGAAACAACGATGCTTTACAATCTGATATAACACATACAGCATTCAGTTTATAGATAACAAGGAGGGTCAAAAATAGGAGCTGCTTTTACAACAAATACGTTATTCATATTTCCGCCAATACTAAAACATTTGAAGATGTTTCGAGCTGATCCGAGTAAGCTACAGATCTTTATTATCATGACAATTTCGTCTCTTATGGAGTAAAACACATGATCATGACAGAGAGTCGTCCACAACTTCATTTTATATTGAGGCCTTTGTTCTGACACATCACTTCCATTTGTACAGGCAGTTTATAGCCAGCTTTTTCTCTCTGCCGAGATCTTAGTTTGACACAGAAACAATCGATCTTGAGGCTTGCTCTGAATGTAATGGGAATCGGTGCAATGGTCATTCACAGGTACCATCATGCACTGGTATGTCATTTCTCACCATCGGCGAGTGTTTCTTGGGTGCGCTTTGCCAAGAACAAATGAGCAAAACCATCGTGTCCATCCTAAATATGCCATGCCAATTTAGCAAGACATTTGTGCCTTTTATCTTTTGAAGCTTTTTAACTTTGTTTTCATAAAACTGAGCGAAAACTGAGATACGAGCCGGAATGTAATAATATCATTCTTATTACTGCCTTGAGCAAGACATGGCGTTCTGAGTTTTAATCGTTATTTATTTTCACGTCATGGATGCATTTCATGGAGAGTAACTTCACTTGATTCAATGTATTTGTATAGTTTTATACATACATATTGTTTAAAGTAGTTCAACACTATACATTATGATCTATGATCATCTTTGCTACATCACAGAGAAAGATTACATTTTAAAGTAGAAATGCTTCATGAAAGTTTAGCATTTCCATGATGAAAAAATTAGCATGCTGATTAAGTGGGTTTTGAAGCATGATAGCTGGTTTGTGCTGGTTTAAGCTGGTCCTTAACTGATCCTGAGCTGGTTTAGGCACAAACCAGCTACCATGCTTCAATACCTACCTAACCAGCATATGCTGTTTCAACAGGGTTGGGATAAAAATGCATCTGTTTTTTTAATCCTCATGCCCCTAAAATAGACTTGACTTTGTTTTTCACATTCAAAGAGATTCGCCCATTCAGTGAGTGGCTACACTTAGAATAAATACTTTTCTCCATGTAGCACGGAGGCGAGCATTTTGTATCGAACGCTTCGGTGTAATGCTTAATATTTTAACAGGACTATTTATCTCGTGTGCGTCTAAGCCGCGCGCTCAGCTTCCTTTCCTCGGGACCTTTCGCTAAGCCATTTTCTTTTTTAATTGAAGGCAGTTTGTAGCGGGAAAAAAATGAAGCACTTTAGCAGGGGAGTGTGAGGTGAGCCCGGAGCACATTTCCCAAAAGCAGCCGGAACAAGATCTCATCCTCTTTCTCTCTCTCTGTGTACTTAGGCGATCCAATTAATCTTATCAGAATTATACATATTTATACACGGAGAACAGGGCGAAAGGAACGTTAACCGTTCTGTTATCAGACTCGGATGACTGGACGCCTCTTCTGTTTCAGCGACTTAATGTACCAGAAGAAAATGAAAATATGAGCAGGACGAGAAATGTTCTTAAAGTGACTGTCAGAACACAACACTGTCTTATTCAAAGTACGGGGTGTATTTGATTAAACGTAGGCCGTCGATACGACCGTGCGGTGTGTGGACTTCGGCGGCGCTTTAGATATGTGTATAATGAATAATAAATGGATTTGTAATGCTTCATAATACATCAAATCTAGCAGTCGCACTTGAGCGCAGACATGTTTTAAAAGGACATTATAATGCAATCATGAAATAACTTGACGTGCCACCCTGATTCACAGCAGGTGCCTTTTTTTAAATGCACAAATTACAATATGATATCAAAGGGATACACATCTGCATGTGCTCTGGGTTATGGCAATGTGTTTGAATTTCCTCATAACAACTTGGGGAAACTTTTAGCTTCGATATTTTCTCCTCACCACGGTTTCTAAATGATTCATTTTTTCTCATTCATTTTACACATATTAAGAATATAGTTTCTGTTCGGAATGGTGAAACACGGATTCCTTCAAAAAGCTTCAAGTTGAGGACACACCCCGCAAAAACACAGAGGAACCATGAGCAGAACCTAATGCTTAAAGGGACAGTTCACACAAAAATCCCCCACTGACTCCATTTTATAGACAAAAAAGACATATCTTATTTTGTGTTCCACAGAAAAGGAGTTATATACAGGTTTTGAATGACATAAGGGAGAATTGATGATGACAGAAGTGATGTGTTTTCACCTGTCTGATATCTCCCGGCTATTTCTAAACTGTGCACCCAGTCCTCAGGAAAACATAACAATGGTTTTACTTTCGTCAAAATACAATTATAGTGAAAAATAACAACTTTTGTCAGATGAATTGCCATTTGTTTTACCGTAGCTTTACATCAAATAGGTCAACAATGGTTTTCACAAACATGCACTTTAAAAGTTTGCTTTAGCATTTTTTAAACTTCATTGTCACGTAAATGAACGGCCAAAATGCATAAAAGTTTGTAGTTTTTACTTTAGAACAGTGTCGTGTAAACACCCCATAATTGACTTGCATACATGTAAAAAAGTAAATGTGTAACCTACAAAACTATGACTTTACTCAAGAAACTGAAGAAAGTGGGTAACCGAACACCGTCGGCACCCATTTACTTCTACCGTATGGACAACCGATGGAAGTGAATGGGTGCCAGTTAACAACATTCTTCAAAATATCTTTTGTGTTCCTTCGGAAGAAATAAAGAAAGTTTAAATGAAAGGAGGTTGAGTAAATGATTTCTCACAAATGGAAAACGGTTTGTGAACAGCTTTATATTTTAGCTGCACTGTTGTTAAGAGTTTTGATTAGAAAAAGCATCTCGACAAGACTCCTGATCGTTGGTGAAATCTAGCCTCAAATCACGACCCTCCAGACATCAGAAATCAAATCCCGCTCAATCAAAACTTTAATTATATTAGACAACATCCAATAACAGCGCAGCCACACCACATGCGTACATCCACATGCGTTGTCACGACATCGGCCGCGGCCCTGTCACCATGGTAATGAGGTGATTGATTGATGAGCGTGATGGCTGACATTGAGGGCCGGGCAGGTGGGAGAATACATGGGGGGTGATTTGTAACCGCCTGCCACCTCTGTTATCGTTTATTTAATCAACAGGCAAGGTGAGGAGATATGAAACAGGAATAGAGGCAGGACTCCAGCCAGGATAAACAGATCAGATCCTGTGCCATATGGAATAGCAGTCCTTTAGGTGGCTAAATGCCAACGGGAGCGTACACGCTCGCGAGGAAATGCTTGTGTGTTAAACAGGCGTCAGATGCCCTGGAGATCAAAATGTGGTGTTCGGATAAGCCACATTAAATGGCACTTTTAGTTCCATGGGCCTTTTAAATGTATATTTGCCATAACATACATTAAAACATTAATTTGTGAAAACTGTGTTCAGCCCGTACAAAAGGTGTCGGTCAGGATGACTCCTGTTTTTCCGCTGGATGAAGCTGATGTAGGTCAGGACAGTGATGGGTGGAGGGCTTCGTCTACGTCTGATTGCTTCCAAACAAGAAAACCCTAAAACGACCCTACACGGCTTATCGGAACAGCGGACCCCGAGGACGGCATGAAAGGGTATAAATAAAGGCCCGACTGTCTTCACCAGCCCACAAGTGGATTAGAAATTGGGTGTTTGTGTTTGTACGTCTGGCAGGCCCGATGGGATAAGGAGGGGGTCGAGTCTGTAGCCTTATCTCTAAAAAGCAGAGAGCACCAGGCTACCCGGGATCAATAAGGCAACCACAGGCGACAAGCACTAACCTTAAAATGCACAACGCCCCCAGACTGCACCACCCCAGCGAGCATTTGGTCAGGGTGAGTTTTCCAAAGGGCATGGAAAGGCCACAGCATTCATGGCTGAATAATTGCATCCGGGAGCCGATGCATGGGACGGGCTTCCCGATCGGCTCATATTCAGGCTTTCCTTTGGGAGCCGGAGGTTATCAATGGTAGTGGCATTTGGAGTTGTCGCGCCAACTGTAATGGAAACACTGAGCCGAGTTTCCGCCCTCCGGGAATATCGCATCGAGGCTTCTTGCATTGTGTTAATCGGATGAGCGTGAAAAGAGTAAGGCCACGGAAACCATTAAGCAAAATTAATTAATTAGGGTGCTGGTAAGTTGGTTTAGGAAGATGATGGTTTACTTTGCCCTCAGGTGCCAAGCTACCTTCCCAAAAGAAGATAAAAATCACAGATGGGATCGCTTTAATAACTCAATTATTTCTTCTTGACATCAATGGGATTAAATGGACGGCAATTGGAAACGTTTGTCTTCTAAAAAGAAATCGGCGAAATGTCTCATTAGAGTTTAAGAGGAGATCTCAACAATGTCTCAACTGAGCTCAGATTGGTCAAATCTACAAAAGGATGCAATATGATTAATTTCTTATCAAGTTTACCCATATCCAGTTTATTTGACCTCTACAGTCTACATTCATTTTACACCTCCATACTCTTTACGCTTAACTAAAGCCACGGTCTCATTTGTTTCAGTTTTTATTTCTCCTGAGCCCTATGTTCATGCTTAAATCAACACAGCTAAGAATGTCATCAAATCTCCTGAAACATCTGATCAATAACATTTTCCTCCATGTAATTTATGTAATTCAATTTACAACATGCGATTACAGAGTAAATAAACCGTTTAATCTATGTAGTTTAAAAACGTGCCCGCACAAACCTAGCTGTCATGTAAAAATGACATAAAAAACAAAAAAGGGAACGAAATGTTACGTTCTAGGACCTTGTAAACACGGAAACACTTTCTGCACAGAAACATGGGACACACATGTGCGCGGTCACCTCTGTGTTGTCTTCTGCTGTGAAAGAGGCTTCTACAGCAGGTTAATGAAGTTATTTGCGGTACAGGACTTCTTGTGAATACATCAGCATGGAGGCTGTGTGCTATCTGTGTTTGTCAGGGGTCAGAGCTCGTACATGTCCATGACTCCATACACATCGTCTCCTACCTCCCCTCCTCACAAAACACCCACAGGGAGTCAAATTAATTTTCGCCAGACTGCTGTGTGGTACAAAAAGCCGGCGTGGGATGCATGGCATCTTTGAAATAGCCGATTTCAGATCGACCGTTAAGTTTCCCCACTTTGACCTCATGAGGTATGAGTGAAACAAAAATGGATGCTGTCATCAAAAATCAATTACAAACAGTGCATTTATCTGGATAACATGTTTTAAAACTCCAGCAAAAACTTTGGGGAACTTACAGGCCCACACAGAACAACACAGAAACATCGTGAGTTGAGAAGATTTTATAGACGGTTTAAGCGGCAACAAACGTTACGTGGCCCTAACTTAAAGCATTAGTTCACCCAAAAATGAAAATTCTCTCATCATTTACGTAACCTCAAATTGTCCCAAATCTGTATAGATTTCTTGGTTCTGCTAAAAGACAAAGGAAGATATCTGGAAGAATGTCAGTAACCAAACAGATCTCATCCCCCATTTACTGCCATGTGAGGGAAAAAAATACTATGGGAGTCAAATGATGATTTCACTTGAACTTCCGGTAGACCTTAGCAAAGAATAATCTATAACTGTTGAGTAGGTTTCATTTAATTAATACAATTAATATACAAAAAAGTTAATAAAATACAATATAAATTAACTTTAAAACAAATTGTTATAAAACAATCAAACACAAACCGGAAGTTCCGCATCCAGGCGCGTACCTCCAATTAAACCGTTTATAAAGCTTGACTCTATAAAGTGTTTAAATTGTACACATTTTACATCCCTTTCACATAAAACAACAATAACTTTACTCTCTAAAACATGCAAACAGATAAACTAAAATGATATGGAATATTAGACCATTAATTAGACCACTAAAATGCAATTAACATTAATGTTGTGTTAAAATAAATAAATTACATTTTGTACTTACTTGTTTTCATTTTAAAATAAATAATTAAATTGTAAAAAAAAAAATATATATATATGCATTTAACCCAAAGTGACTGACTATATGTGCAATTTTCTTATTTTTATCTGTTTGTTATCAAATGATAACACCCTGTCACTCCAATCTCATCCCCGTCTCATCTCTGTCTCACACCTCTGTAATTTCATATCCATCATTAAAAGGCTGTGGTAGCGCGAGGCTCCGCCGGTGCGCCGGGCTATAAAAAGCATTCCACAGACGAGTGCCTTGCCTTCCATTTCCATCTCTGTTGTAAATTGCCAATTTCTGGAGGCTTGACAACATTGTTCTCCCCACAAAGACTAAGGTGAAGACAGCAGCTTATTAACCTAGACTCAGATGCGCCCACTGTTCAGGTTAATAACCGCAAAGCGAAGCGTCCGGGGCCCGTGGGGAGGGGACGGGAGCGTGCCGGGAGACCGCCGCCGCTGATGATCATGCGACAGACAGCAGATACAGCGAGCTTGCTGATTGCAGTAAGATTAGATTCATCTTTTGAAATGATATGAGAGACGTTTTTTGTTTCATGCCTCCGAGATGCTCTTTCTGTCTTCATGGCTGTATCTTATCTGAACATGTCTGTGTTGAGACACGCAGCTTGCAGCATTCGCACCCTGAGCCTGTTGTTGCACTTCATGAACCCTTAATACTACCGGTCACTGGTATCGTGGAGTCAGAACTGATCTGAAACCACTAAAATGGAAAGGAATGAACTTTTTTACTGTCCATTTCTAACACCATATGTCATGTTTTTATTTCACTGGAGACTCAAAGCACAAATTAAATTCACACTTAAACGAAAGTCATAGTATTAGGCGTCAAACCCATTTAAAACCTCACCTGAAACATTTTACTTTAAAATGTGGGATGGCGCCTACTTTCTTTTAAAGCCATTTGGCTTTGATACTTTATCTAATGCAATAAATGGTTTAGGTGTTCAAATGCCTCTTAATAGTAGACTGTTCTGTACGGTACACTTTTCTTCATGCTTCTCTTATATGATTCTGTGTGTCTTTTATCCTGACACTAAAGGAGAGGGAGGGCTTTGACAGAGAGGTGACTGACTTTAGCCTTTCTGCTGGCTCATATCGTTCCTGTCACTAAATCTGGAAGGATCGGCTCTCATTCAACCATGAGGAGTCATGGTGAGCAGCACTGTTCTGTCACGGTAGCCTATTGACCCATATACCACACACAAGCACACACATACGCACTTTCAGTTGACGGGGACTTTAAATGCATGAGTACATCTCTTCTATTATAGTTCAGTTGTGTTAGGATAACAGGAGGAAAAGAAATAGCATCAGTTTAGTTTCTCCTGACCGTAAAGAAGAAATATTCATGTTCATGATTATCATGGCCAAAAAAATGAATGGTAACTATATCCTGGCAATATTCATTGGTATTCAAAGTTTTTTTTAACAAACTTACTATAAATATAATGTATAGCTGTAGAAGATTAACCACAGGAAATAATTTATGATTTATCGGTAATAATATATCGACCTACATTTTATTATCAGCCAATACCGATAACATTAAACATTACAATTTATCGTCCGATACCGATATGGCAGATAATTTATCGTGCATCCCTAGTCAATAATGATATATTGTGTCACCCCCAATGAAAGCACAGCAATTTAACCTGTGTGGTGTTGTTTTGATGAACAAGAAATCCGTTTTTTAACATTGACGTGTTTTTAAACTGAATTCAGTACTAAAAGTCAGTGTGAACTCTGAATAAAAAAGACAACTGTGTTAAGCTGCAAAGTGCGTACTGTACATGACTAGATAGAAGTGACAGGAAACAGATGATGTAGCTCACAAACTGACTGGGCGAAATCTCTGAGCATCTGTGGAACACGGCCACCAGATGAACAGCTGACAGAGATAAACATGAGATTTGAAGGGTGATGTGGCTCTAAGACAACACATCCTTATTCAAATCCAATACATCTAAAACCAAATGCCTCGGAAACAACACCGAAACATATTCCTTACAAAAACCAGACGCATTTTACTGGCTTTATTGTGATTTTTGCCAAAGCAAAGGTCACTCGCTAATATTTGTGACATATCTCATGGCGCATGCCTTTAATTAAAAAAAGCAACATGTCCGTTTAAAAAATTTCAATAGCAGTGTTTTTCAAACAAAGCTGAACCAGAGATACATAATAAACATTAAAAAAATTAATATATTAAACATAAGAAAAAGAAAAACAAGTAAGCATTTTTAAAGAAACACTTCCATTATATTTCATTTAAAAGAATACACACGTTGACATTTGTGTGTCCTTTTGTCAACACTGTCAGCTTTTACGATAGATGGCCTGAACCCATGTAATTCATTCACTCATTGAAGCGAATAGCAGATTTGTCAATATTTATAATAAATATTAGATTTTTGTAAGCATCCGACGGTGCAAACCTCATATTGAGTTACTGGAAAGATAAAATCATAAATTTTTCATGTTTTTTGCTTATATATGGTTTAATCTTAACAACATGAACAAAGCTACTGCACATGCACACTTTTGTGACCCCAGCTGAACTTCCGGTACACATTCACAGACAATGAACTGCCCGTAGATTATTTCTGATAACAATCAAAGGAAACCCAAAAGAACCGTGTCTTCCTAAACTTGTCTCTCCAATATTTTACAAACTATAGGACCCATTCAACATATGGTTTATCTAATAAAATAATCATACAACAAAATTCAACAAATTGTGCATTTAATAAAATTATTATACAGTAAAATTCTAATACAAATTAAAATGAACAGAAATTAAACCAAATGTAAATAGTTATATTATTATATATTATTATAAAAGTTATATTATTAGACACTAGCGAAATACAAACTTTGTCATTTTATCCTGTAAAGCTGCTTTGGAACAATGCACATTGTGAAAAGCGCTATATAAATAAAATTGAATTGAATCTGAAAGTAACTGGGGGTCCGGCACGCGAAACGCTCTATGCTGAAGAAAGGACCAGAGTATCTAGGAATAAGACTAACTATCACAGAGAGCGGAGTATGTGACTTGGACCACTAAAGATCAATAGAAAAAAACAAGAGCAATCTTACCACCACACAGACACACTTTGAATATCACTCAAGACACCTTAGAAACCACAATGCAACGCCCTGGCAACCACCCACAATCCGGTTTCGTTGCATTTTCAATACATTTAAACATCCAGATTTCAATCAAAATTGTTAGATATTCAAATTAAGCCAGGATTGCATGCAGTTGCCAGAACACAAACTTTTTCCTTTAGGGTTTATCTAGATTTAACCATGTTTGATGAACACTTCATGAATACTTTAGAGATCTCCGTGGTAGAGCCGAGGAGAAAAGCTGACGCAGTGAGAAAACCAGAGCTACACCAATGAAAGCGCTACAAAGGAATCCTCCATTTATCAGAGACCAGCAAGATAAATAGCGTTCGGCAGAGTGAGAGAGAGTGAGAGAGAGTGAGAAAGAAGAAGAGAGAGAGAGAGAGAGAGAGAGAGAGCTTCTTTGTCCACTTGCTCATTTAGTAGGGGGGGCGATGACTTATAAATACTTCATCACTCGTGGGCTGGATCATCTACTGTTGCCTCATTCCAAACCCTCACCACAAATACCAGTGGAGACATGAATATCAATGACCACAGCATTTTCCCTGCAGACACTTCTGGTTCACACGCTTTTGACCCCCATTTGCTGGTTCCATCACCGTGCCCTGCAGGATGCCACTTTCAGAGAGCTTTTCCTTCCAAAACCCCCCTAAAACTCATCTAACCATCTCTCGTCCGCTTCAGATGAAGAGAAATACCTAACACACCCGACAGGAGCAGGTTAGTCTCGAAGTCAGACCGAGTATAAAGTAAAGTGACTGTCATTTACATGACCTTTGGATGACTGATATACAACACAAACTTCACAGTTCATTTAAGTTTTAGGTTTAGTTTCATTGTGGATTAAGGCCCGTTCACACCAGAACATATTGCTTTATGAGCATTCAGCCAACAAACAACAACATTGCTATTTCCTCTGTATCTATATAAGCAGTGACGGTGCCTCCTATGAGGGGAAGCAGTCATACGAAGCTCGGAAAAACATGTATGTAGGCCGTCATTATCAGTGGCGATCGATGCCTAATCTTCAGGGCTAGCAGTAATTCATATGATAAAAAATGATAAAAGAGACGCAAGACACTGGCTTAACACTTAACTATGATGACACATTAGACTAAGCGTCTCTGAGCGTCTCTTTTATCATAAACCCTTTCGACGCGTCTGCAGCAGGCACGTATTTTGACATGATGCCCGAACACATCTTTTGAATTACAGCTGGCCCTGAAGATTAGGCATCGATCGCCACTGATAATAAGTATATTAAATAAGAATATGTCAAGTAGTACACTACAAGTATACTAAAGCTCAAGTATATTTATATTTACTATTTTTATTGTACACTTGTAACTGTATAATTTCAGTACTGATAAATATCAAATTGGTCCACTATTTAGTTCATAGAAGTTTCGTTTTTGGGCATACTTCACTTCAAGTGTAAAGGAAGTTCACTACACTACATGTACGTTTACGAGACAATGTGAAGGAAGTATTTATCAGCCTTCTTAATCAAAGGATTAAACCCAAGCCAAGTTTACTTGGAATCCTCATTGCATTCATTCACATACATCCACAGTATAATCAAGTATACTTCATTTGTAGTATATTTCTAGGAAGAACATAAAGGTAGAGTCAAAGTATGCCTTCATGTTTTATAGTTTAAAAGCTAATAGCACACTTTATCTTTTATTTGTAAGGGGTGAATGGTAATCTCTAAATTTAGATTGTTTTCCTTATAGTTATCATCCTTGGTGTGAACGTGTCTTCGGTTTGAAATATTTGCCGCTACAATAATAAGTCGGTTTGGGAAACAACATTAAAAATGTGTGTACACTCACAATATTTGGCAAATCCAGCAACCAGCTCTTCCTCACAAACCCATTGCAGAAAACAAGTAGAATACTGATAAAACAAGCGTGAATCCCCCTTACAGTCCAGGATTTATTATATAGCTAACCGTGAGACTGGAAATATAAAGATCTTCCATCCAGGGTTTTGAGATGCGGTAAATCAAGCACAAGTGCGTGTGCAGGTGGGCACTGCAGGTGGGACAGCCGCGTGGGGTCTCTCTGGCGGACGTTGAAGCCAAATCCACTGAATGTCTCATTGCGTTTATAGCTGTCGCTGCCATGCAGCTGGGTGTAACACAACTCTGAAGACAAGAGCCTCTTTCACTTGAAGACACTAAAGTGAAACTTTCTCTCTTTTTGTCTGTCTGCTCCTGTTTTATGAATGACTGTGTGTTTGTTACCGCCGGCCCATAAAGCACCTTTTTTGTCCCGCGGCGTCAGATTTACGCCCGTCGTTAAGCCCGTGACACCTTCCGCCCGTGTCGGCTCGTCACGATGGCACGCCGCCCGTCTCATAGGGGGCGACACGCTATCACCATTACGCCTCATTAAAGAAGATGAGGCGTGTGCTGTTGAAAGCCTCGGCACATCTCGCTCTACAGAATCAGCCGGCTTTGTCCAAACAAACAGTGTGTGTTACAGAACTCTGCTTATTGGTAGGAATAATTTGTTTGTGAGTTCGGGACACCTGTTACCCACAATTCAAAGGCTATTTGTGTCTCCGGCGATAATAGGGAATCCCGTGGAGACATAACCGAATTCTGGAGTGTTTTTCTGCTGTCGGAAACGTGTCTTTGTTTCACACCTGCTGAAGTCACACACACACACTCACACTTCCTCAATTCCTACTGCTTGCATACCAGACTAAAGATAGATATTTACCGTCCCTTAACCATCACACAAACCTGTGGACATTAAAAATAAAGCAGACATGACACTCACACATGCGCACGTTTACATCTCTGGATAAAAGAAACTGAGGTAATTGTCTGAATTGTCATACTCGATGTAGCCTTCATAACTTTCGAGGACAATTCTGTGCAAAGTATGCATAAGCATTCGGTACGCCACAATTTCCGGTTTAACTTTCCTCGTGGGATATCAGGCAAAACCTGACGGACACACAAATGCTGTTTAATTTGGAGTCTGTTGCTGTCTAACTTCTGCATTTGCCCTTGAGAAAAAGTTGTTTGTGTCAGTTGGGTCCCATGGGTGTGTGTATTTGTGTGCCGGAGGGGTGTGTGCGAATACTGGAGGAGTGAGAGTGTTTCAAATAAACTCATTAGCATGACTTGATGAGGCTGAAGACGAGCTGAATAAAGAAGTGACCGGTGTGTGTGTGTGTGTGTGTGTGCAATAGTGAAATGTGTGTTTGTTTGGTTTATGAGACCGAGTCAATGTCCTGTTTACAATCACTTGAATTGTTATATGCAACATTCCTTAAAAACTAGTAGATTACTAAGAGTACAGTATACTTCAAAGTGTACTTTGAAAAGGTGCTGTTAGTATTGAACCAGTAAGCTTTTAGTTTACCTACGCTGTTAACATAAGGGCTAGGTGGGGCTGAAGCCCCAGGGCCAGCGGGAGAAGGGGGCAATTGATTGGCGGGAGAAAATGGGAGCTGTCCTTACATCATTGATTGACAATTCATAAATATGGTTGATTATAAAATAACAAGAAACTATTGGAAAATGTTCCTGACTGATATAATACCTGTCCAATCAAAATCACTTCACAGTTTGCGCCATTACGTCGGGAAACGGGAAATGTGTTCACATACGAAGTATTCAGCTTGGCTTGCTGGTGTTGGAAAAAAGTGATAGTGGAGCCCAAAAAGAAGAAATAAAGTTAACATCTTACAGCTAAAATTCCAATCTAACTAACTTCTGATCACTTTTTGGCTAAAACATATTTTGCATCACCCACCATCACAGATCAATGTGCTTAACATGTTGAAGGCGAGTTAAGTAAGTTTGTGTTCTTATAGCCAACCTGTCAGAAAGCAAGACTTGTTTAATTTGCCCCTTTAGATGAAAACAAAAGTAATGGTACTCTTCCATCAGAAAGCACATCTGATGGGTAACAAAAGCGAGGGAGAGGAGTGCGCTCCTTCTCAAAGTCATATTTTATTAAGTCTCGGTTGCGGGCATCAGAAAGAGCCATTTAACACGGATGTCCCTGGAATGCGACATGGTTAGGAGCATGGATTGAAACGATATCATTAGGGTTTTCTGCTCAGTTCAAGTTCAAAAGAAGACGGTTTTAACGGTACGACCTTATTTTAAGTATTTATCGCAAAATACTCATTAAGGAAGTATGATTGCAAATGTTTTTGCTGATTTTGGAAACTTGTTTGTTTGAAGTTCATGTCTGGAGTTGATGTTAATGTTTTTAAATAGCCTGGAAAGATTAGTATGCGAACATGTGCTTATATAAAATAGAAATTAAATATAAGTATTAAATGTCAAATTAAATTACAATAATAGAAAATTCTATATAATAATAAAATGTAATAAACACATAAGACACTGTGGTGTGGCAATAAAATGAAGGGTTCTATAGCCCCAGGGCCCAATGTGTTCTTAATCCGGCCCTGTGCTGTAAATTCACTTGTAGTAAAGTTGCAGTTTATAAATTACAACTATACCACTATGTACTACTATTACAATTAAACATATACTTAAAAGTTCACTTTAAACTATAAACGTTGACCAATTTAACCCCAAACCTTAAAAACATATCTCTGATGTTCTTCTGAAACCTTTCATCTCCATATTTCTTGATTAATTTTTTTTCCATAACTCAGCTTTTATGTTGTCTCTGGGTTTTGCAAATATCTAAGCTACTTTTCTATAACGTGCATGTTAACTATGACAACACAACCAATATGGACATACATAAGGTTGTGGAAGGAGAGCGGTGATATACAGTACTTCACAATGAAAAATGTCACACATCTGCACATTTCATCATCTGAAATGACTGAACAACATTCCACATTTCAAAACCGAATAACGCATGCAAAATAATAGTTGATAATCTAACATCATTGTGCCACATTCTAGCGTCATGTGTGTTTGGTTATTCTCAGTATGTGTTCACGCTCTCTGCATGTGTGGAATATGTTTGCGCTGTATGATTGAGTATTATAAAGCCGAGCAGCGGGGGTGTCATTTAGGCACCGGTGAGTTCAGAGAAGCACCCCAGGTGTCTCTGCATTCAGCTCCGGTGAGAATACATGAAGATGTGTGTAATGCAGGTGTATGTTTACCTGCGCATGGTGAGAGGAATCGGGTGTGCACTTTAACTTCTGTTTTCATTGAGAGGGGCATGAATACAATGCTACCCATGTCTGAGTGAAAGGTTCAACATACATTAAACAATATGTTATCATGTTAGAATGAGAACGCTGTCACAGCGTAAAGAACTGCAGGAGGGATACACAAGTGTCTAATAATGCACATTAGCCGTGACTGTTTTCACAGCCTCTCGCAACGTATTGCCTAAATACATAATAAAATAATAACAATAAAATCTTATTAAAGATTCCAATTTATAGGATTCGTATGTGTGCAAAATAAGCAAATGAATCAAAATCCAAACTTCTCCAGCTTTTCAGAACACATCTAGCATCAGCACTACAAGATACCCGGAAACCCATCTTCCTCACCTCAGGATCTAAAGAGTTCAGGAGAGATGGAGTGAAGAACTTTCCTGCAAACTTTCTCTTCTGACGTCCACAGAAGCTGGAGGCAAAGGCGAATCAAAAACACCTCTCTCTCTCTCTCTCTCTCTCTCTCTCTGAACACATTTCTATTCCACCTGTGTGAGGTCTTGCAGATAGAGTCACAGAAGCAGAAATCATAGTAATTACTCTTTAATTTATTGACTAATGGCCGCAGCCTCCCCTGACAGCAGCAATTGTTCTAATGTCCTGGCCACCTAGACACCGCTCAGGTCCTCTTCAGGCAGCGTAACTAAAATAATTTATCATTACAAGCACATTCAATTGAAACATATAGACCATAACTGCAGTAATTTATATTATTTGGTCCGTGCGGTTTTTGTTCTCTGACTTTTTTAGCTTGGAACAAAGTGGACGATTTTCCTCACGGTTAGAGCCGAATGCAATCACATTTCAGAACCAGTACGTCACGATATGGAAAAGAAGAGAATCCCAATTTTGGTTTCATGTTGACGTTAAGCTTAAACTGGTTAACCTACAGCCTCCATTCCTGTAAATACTTTTAATCTTACGTGTACAATATAATAAAAAATGTCAAGTTCTTAATGACAAAATGTAACTGCACACTGAATTTCAAACGGTCTTCTTTCATCTGTTTGTAGCTGAACAGAATACATTTGACTTTGCTCAGTGCAACAGGAGTTTTTATGAGAAATAAATGAAATTCACTCAACTGGTTTCTGAACGTACATATAAAACTTCACCCCGACCTCAATATCCTTTCATCAGAGACATCATCTATAGGTTAATCATTCAGAACAGATGCATATGACGTGTCTTATCGCACTGTGAGCTTATGGAAATTAAAAGCCGCCGTGATGATAACGGCCCGCTGTGTTTAAAGACATGCGTTCTGTTCACATTGTATATCAAGGACAGACGACAGCAGAGTTCATTCAGGCACAAGACAAACACTTCCCACCCTCCCTGCTCATCTCACTTTTTAAAGGCAGTTAGCTTCTCCTTTTTTTATCTTCTCTGCCCTCCGATTTGTGGAGCGGATCGATAGAGTGATGCAGACGTTGGCGCTGAGGACAACAGAAGTGGCTGGAACAATAAGGACGGGCTCATCCCCCACCTCGACGACACCGCCGGCCTCCGAGCTAGGAAGGCATCTCGGAAGGCAGCCAAACGCTTTTCTACGTGCTTCGATCCGAGGGTGTGCGTGAGTGGGCGTGCGTTTGGCTTAGAAACACGGAGAGTCATCGATACCAGAGACACGGAAAGATGCTTTGTATGCAATAAATCGATGAATGTGGACACACGCTGCTGTCCTAAAAACATATTGTGACATTATACAGTTAGGAGGTGCTTTGAAAAGCATTTTCAAGCTACATAAAGTTTAACACGGTCTGTACAGCCGCCAAGCCTCAAGGTTTCTCGCTACAACGAAACATCGATTGAGAAACAACCGGACAGAAGAGAGAGAGAGAGAGAGAGAGAGAGAGAGAGAGAGAGAGAGAGAGAGAGAGGTGGAGAAAGAGAAATGACTGAGGTTGAGACAAGAAAAAGGAACTGATCAGACGGAGAGAAATGGAGAAAGTTGGCAAGATACTCTGCTGCAGACTAATCCAGGTGTGAGGAAACCAAACAGAACTTTTCTGCCCCAGGAAGAGAAGAGGAATGACCACTATTTATATCCTAAAACTCAGGTCAAACAAATCTTGCCCCGTAATCCTACATGCTTGCTGCAGGGGGCGCCCAAACACTGAATGTCTGTAACAACGTTCGCTTCACGCGTACCACAACAGGAAAGTTCATCTCCAGTCTTCAAATAGTGTTTGTACAATTAAAAATGCATCACCTATAAACAAAACAAACAAAAAATGAATAAAAAATGACACAGGCAATTACTTTGAGAGATTTTCACATCGGTGCACTCAGGTAGAATGCTAAACAAACAGATTTTACGATGTGATTTATTACAGAAATCCATATTGTTACTTTTTCTACATTTTGCTGCATTTCTTTATTGAGAACCAGAGCACCAGACATCCCCAAGCCACAAAGCCTCTTCAGCACTTAACCTGATCCACATTTACAAACGACACTCATAATGACACACAACGCCTGTTCAATAAACCTTTTCACCCACAGCTGCATCTCTGCGCCGACTTACGACGTCTGCTCTACTTTTCAGCTTATTCTGCCCAAGAACAGCTCAACAGCCACATCATGTATAGCAAGAAAGCAGAGTTTGTTTCGATCTTTCGATGTGATGTTCAGGTCTGGGGAATCTGAAATAAGACAGCAATAGAGTCGTACAGCAGTTTCAGACAGCGAACAGCTGTACCGAAATCAGACTTTCTGTCTAATAATGATTTCACAGAGAAAACAGAGCGAAATATACAGTCCTCCCCAGATTAGATGCAACCGTAAGTACTTCTTACAGTTCAGTATCTTTACACCCTGGCTTTCAAAGGTTCTAGTTTCAATGGTTTGGATATTCCCATTAAATCAGATTTCAACCATCTATTGACATTTTTATGCAGCAATATGCCAATCATAAACATTTTTATAATGAAGTAGATACACCTCCAATTTCAATTTCTGAGCAAACAGTAAACTACAATCTTGAGGACATTCTTTAAAGTATCCGTTTCTGCAATATTTACTTTGAAAAAACTTTCCTAGATTATAAAGCATAATATCATACTTTTCACACTACTAGATTTCATAAACACATACATTTTTACCATACATAAAAAATCATGCATACAAATCCAGCACTTTCTTTCTTTTATTTGAGTAAAATACTACAAGTACTTTGTTTGTATTTATGAAACTTGGTGGCGTAAAAAGTACGATATTGTGATTTAAAATTTAAGTAAAGCAAATGTAACTAATAATGTACAGATCAATGTACTCCAGCACGGTAAAACTAGCAGCCGACTATTCAATATTCGTGTCAAATATGGATATTCTTTAGGTTAATTTAAACCAACAGTTGGGTTTGTTGGTTTAAAATGAAAAATGTTCAAACAGCTCAGCATTTGTTAGTGTTGGTTGTGCAACTCTCCAAAGATTATAAAAGAATGATAGATTTAAGCCAATTTCCTAAAAAGTCTGTATAATCTTTCTCCTTAAACCAAAAATAACAAAAGACAAAAGTGTAGAATATGACAATCTTCAAGCTGTTTCTACAGTATCTGTATCCTCCAACCCATTCTTCTTTCCCTTCTACCTCTCTCTCTCCGGTGGCCTCACCACCTCTTTTTCTCCTTCTAGCCGCTGGTTGTGTCAGTCATGATATCTGCTCCAGAGAGATGCGTGTGACTGCAGAAGCAGCAGGTGATGGGGACGCGTGCGTCACAGCTGTGCACATGTGGAACACTATCTGCTTGTCAAACATCATTAACACTTCCTGACTACAGCGCTTTTCTCTTTTGCTCATTTCCTCTGGAATCCGAAGGAGAACGCCAGGTTGCTATCTCTGGGGTGACGTGCCAAGCCCAAAACGACAAGTCAGGAGCTCCTCGGCTGCAATGCATTGTGGGAGCAGGAGGGCTGCAGCTGTGAGCGTAGTCACGGTCCCTGTTGTGCGGAGAGAACGGGGGTCCCAGCGTGGGGTCGCTTACAGCAGCGTGTGTGCTGAGACAGCAGACGGCGAGAGAAGCCATATGATCCTGTCAAACCCTTCTGTAGAAAACACTCTTCCTCCACAACATTCCATGAACCCTGTCCAGTTAACACCGTGCCAGTGATGCTAAAGCAACAAGGAATAAGTATGCAAGCATGCAAACAAAGACTCCAATCTTACAAGTGCGCTGTCCCTTTGTACATACATTAGATTTGTTAAATGCTTCCATCTACACAAAATGAGATATTTTGAAGAACGTTGGCTACAAAACAACATCGGCCCCCATTGACTTCCATTGTATGATCACAAAACCACAGACCCATTTCTCTAAATATCTTAAGTCACGTACAGGTATAAAGAGTCACGTACAGGTTTTAATTGACGGGTGAATAAATATGACAGCACCTTTATTATTAGGTGGACTGTCCATTTAAAGGCAAGGACAACGTCTCTTTAAAACCTCAGATTTTCCTCCACAATGCCCTTCTCCCCTCAATGTGAGCAGCAGTCTAATCGTTCTCTCTCTCCGCCTCACACACACTCTCGCCGAGGGCAGTTTGTGCTGTCGGAGCGGTCAGCACCTTTAAAACACACCGGAGCCGATATGATTCATCTCCCTCCCCGGGGTTTCACGGAGCGGCGCTTTGCTTTTCCGTGATCACGGAGGCGGGGGCGCTCGCTGACCGATCGTCGCCTCCACCAATAGAACCCGATCGGGGCCTTCTTCAGACGCTACGATCATCTCCCCTTCACCCGAGAGTCTGACTAACGCTGCAATCAAACCCGGGGTAGAGAAGAGAGATTATGAGGAAGATGTGATCAAAGCACGCAGGGAGCTATCGGTGGCAGACTGGGTAAAAGCCGATTTACCTGTTTATTTGTTTACTCTGATCCCTGCTGGAGATTTAATGTGCTCTGGAGTTTAAATCTGAGGAGGCAGGATAATGGGGCGTCGGCCGGGACGGATGGATACGTGCGCGGGTTTATTGAGAGGAGAAGGAAAGAGATGCAGATGAGAGTGGAAGCTTAGTGGAGATAACCGAATCCACAGTGGGTTCGTAACACGGCTGAGACGCAGCTCTACGCATTACACCACGGCGTGTGGATGTGAAGCTCGGTATACAGAGAGGATATCAGACACAAATTCAGTACATGACTGTGGTGTACAAATTTAGATGCCTCAAGTGCAACACAAAAAATCACTGAAATACCAAGGATATCCTAGAAGATATAAGCCAGTAGAGTCCACCGGAAACAGCTTTCACAACCCGCTCTGCAATAATCACACATATTAAAAAAAAACAAGATTCACAACAAGAAACTAGGAATGTTCGGAAACCGAAATTATTCTATAATAATTGATAAGTGAAATGGCCGAATACATTTTACCGAACATTATGTGTGATATGATCAAGCAGGAACCAGATTTTTAAAGTGTCTGAGAAAGACACAGCACTGAACTTGCCGTACTTCAGACTGGAGCGGGTGGGCCGTTCTACCATTCAAGAGATAGGACTGTTCTCTTGCTAGGACATAAGAGGCGTTGCCAACATGGCCGCCTTGTAGCACGATGTCTGTAAACGGATAAACCCAAATTGACTCTCAATCCAACTCAACCCACCTCAATCCAACTCAACCCAACTCAACCCAACGCAACCCAACCCAACCCAACCCAACCCAACCCAACCCAACCCAACCCAACTCATATTATTTGTGTCTCTGGAGAAATGTACATGAAAAATGTAATATGAAAGTAAATACGGTGATTTCATGTTGATATAACTAAACTGATGTCTCGCTGTGGTTCAGACTCATTTTAAAACCCCTCAACATTGCTTTTAACTGTCAACCACACACACACACACGGATGCAGACACACACATATAGTAAATGAGCGGTCAGCTCCGCTCCTCTCTGCATGAAACATGTGGATCTTCATGACATGAAGTGGATGAAATCAGAGACAGTAAATCATGTCTAATGATGCCTGCGGGCGGCAGCCTTAGAGGGAGGCCTAACACAAACACACACGCAAACACAGTTACACACTCTCAAAAGCACACACACCTCTCTCAGGCACACACGTTTGTTTCATATTTGTGAGGTCATTCCATAGGCTTCCATTGATTTTATTTCAGACTAATAATATTTTCTATCCTCTAACTCCCAAAGAAACATGTGCATGCCGTTAGATTAAAAGAAAAACAGGATTTTACCGATTTATGAACCTTTTCATCTAGTAAGGAGCAGTAAAATGTCCTCACATGCTGGTTGACATCATATTTCATCCGTTTTTACAAATAAAGCTGAAGCTGTCTTCTAAAAAATGTTGGGTTGTTTGAACCCATAGGTTTACACACAACAACTGGCTTTTTTCAAAGTAACTCTCTATTATGGGTTTAACACATTCTCATATTCCAACACAGTCATTTGAGATTTGTGAGGACATTTAAACTTGTACCAACACTCTAGCAAACAAAGATAGCAACGGACAACATATATGAAGTGCATATGTGAAACGCCATCTTCCACCACCTCACAACCCCAAACAAACAAGGCCACAAATTCCCATCTGGAGTGATCTGAAACACTCTTTCTTTCTCGTGTAATACATCATCTTTCGGACATCTTCCCGTTATACTGGCACGTCATTAGTTAATCCTATCAATTACTCCTCATTAGCAACACGGGCAGAATTAAAGCGCAGACACCCGTCCGTCCAGCGACTTCAGTCAGGTTTAGGAGAAGAGGGGAAAGATGGTCGGCTCTTATCAGAGAGAGAGACTGTAAGTCACACGGAGGAAAAATTCTTTCATCAGCTTCATTTCAGGGAGAGAGACGGCCTGCAGGGGGATCAGGGAAAGCGTGAGATCAAGATCAAGCCACAGGAACCCCAACGTCTTCAAAGGGAAAAGAATGGACGCGTGCGAATGCACCTTTAGAGACAAGAAGCCCTGTTCATTTCTAGAAACCGTCACGCTCATTTTCATTCTATCCACATATTTTCAGTTGTTTGTACTGTATGTTGTTTATTTGTTACTGAATAAACAGAATTGGGAAACCAAGCTGTTAACATTTGTCTGGGCCAATCAGAGGAAAGACAGATTTCTCCACCCCATCACTTGAGATGTGTTGTTTTCTGCCTCCTGAACTTTTAACAACTGTAGGAAAGCCTTTATGTTTTCTGTTATTTGAGGCTGACTGGCAAATAAAAATGTTCATGTGTTTACACATCATTTTCAACAACACGTTAATGACTTTTCACTTGCTTATGCGTGTACAACCAGGCCTTCTACTTAAAGGGACAATGATTCCTCACAAGGAAAATGATGTCATTATTTACTCATCTTATGTCCTTCCAAACTCTTCTCACCATTTTTCTTTTGTGAAAGAAAACATATTACGTTTTAAATAATTGTTAATAGTGGCCAGAGGTTGTTACGCTCTAAAAAAACCAATGAAATGATCATAAAAGCAGTCTATGCATATAGCGCGTAATGTACAGACTTAAATTGAAATGTTATTTTTTCTTTACAAAAAATCGCATCTTGCGAGACATTTAATATATTTTCAACGTACTAATATATTGCATGATAACTGTTTTCTATTTTTCTTATCTATTATTATATTATATTATTACGTTGCCTTCACTTTTTCCTTATGACTTTTTGAACTAAATTTTTTTTCTGTAAAGCGTCTTTTCAACAATGCAAAACTGTACGAATCAATATAGAAATCCATTTGAATAGAAAGGACATAAGTCTGACTGAACAATGAGAGATTTTCTTGTGTGAACTGTTCCTTTAAAATCTGCCTGACAGGGAAAAATGGAAAGACTAGAGAGATAAAAAGAGAGTGGAAAAAAGGAAGTGCTTTTCTAATGGGCTGGCCGACCTCGTCTCTTATGAGTGTGTGAGTTTGATTTACTTTGTCAGCAGACACTGTGGCACTAGATGGTTTACTGATCCACAATGTTCTCTCTCCATCTCCTCCTCCTCTCTCTCTCTCTCTCTCTCTCTCTCTCTCTCCCTGGAATGTGGAGGCGAATGTAATCACAAAAATGTGTTTGATTAAATGGAGCGGATGCCCATGACAGTCGAGTCTGGAGACGGGCGGAGGCAGACGATGGGATGTAACCTCCACCAGAGCAGGGAGAACTGCAGACTTGGGAAATCACTCGTCTCTTTTAGAAAGCACCAGATTCTCTCTATGGTTTTTCCAACAAGCCCCTCCCATCCCGCTTACCTCTTCTTCTGCTCTTGCTCGATCGCGGCTCACTCGACTGGTGTGCCTGCATCATCGCAGGAATTCTCGCTAGCAGCAGAAATCGCAGGCTGTCGCCAAAGACTCATAAAGTGCCTCGTCAAACGAGGTCAGCAATTAATTACCTTAAATTAAAAAGCCCCTCAGCATGGGGATGGAAAAGACCCCTGTGCCGCCGACAGCTCTATCTGAGGCCGGGGAGGGCCTCGCCGAGCCCGTGTGGGGGGAGGAGCGAGGCTGATTGGGAGAGATGGCAAAAACTGATTAAATGAAACATGGTCGCTGCCTACTGAGAGAGAAGGCTCTGATCTTGTTGACTAAACGCAGAGAATCCAAATGCTAACGGCAACGCTGACACTCGACACAAAAGATTCACAAGATCTCTTTCAAGCGAGTATGAATAGAAAAAATATTGCCAGTTATAGATGTTCAGTATATTTCATATGTGATGTGCACACGACCGCACATTGTACTTACTTGTGACCCTTCCTGTAAAAATATCTTGATTTAAATTAGATTTCAACCTTAAAGGAGTAGTTTACTTTAAAATGTCATCATAATTCACTCACCCACATCTCATACATGTGATTTATACAAGTCCGTGTGTTTTTATTTCTTCTGTCGAAAACAAATTGATGCTTTTGAGGAAAGCTTTCCATGGTTCTTCTCCATATACTGAACTTGGTTGGTTAAGGTCCAAATTTCACTCCCATCCCATTAAACATAAATATATGGCTTGATCTCCCGTGGAGGTCCTCCAGGATGCGCGTCCAGGACTTCCGTATTATGCAATCAGGTTGGAAAGATTTCAAAAGATTTAAACATCCCTGATATGTACACGAACTGACCATTTTAGACATAACGTATCATTCAACATCCAAGAACTTTTGAACGGTCTTCTTTCTCTACACTCATAAACATCGGGTCGGAATTCAGTTTACGTCACGTGTGACTTTTCCAACATGATTACAGATTATGTGAACTCATGGACGTGCAACATGGAGGCACTCCGAGGCAGAGCAAGTCATCTATTTATATTTAAATAGTATATCATTTTCTGGGAAAAGGACTAATCGTGTCGCTAGACAACAACCTTATTCATTGGCCGGTGTCGTTTAATCCCTTTTGGAGTTGCGATGGGACTGAAATTTGGACCTTATCCAACAGCCCTCTGTTGAAGTGAATTATATGTATAAGAACCCTGGAAAGCTTTTCTCAAAAGCCTCAATTTGTTTTCGACAGAAGAAATAAACACAAGAACTGAGGCGTGTGTTTGACATGTCGGTGAGTAAATTATTTTGAAATTAAATTATTTAAATACAAATTTTAAAGTGAATTACTCCTTCAATGTCACTAGGATTTCAATCTTTCACATGGCTTAGCTCAGTCAATATTACAGATTTCAAATATATATTTTCAGAGAATGTTATTTTCATTATGTAACATTATTTTATGTTGAAAAACAATAAATCGCAAAAAATGACTAGAGGTTTTCACAGGGTTTCTTACATTTTTGTTTTAGAAATATGTTTTTTTACCCCATGGTTGGGGAAACATGGACAAATATATCTGTTGGATTAAACAAATCTAATTATAAGAAACCCAACCCTGTGTTAAAACAACCCGGCATTTTAAAAATCTCTCTAGACATTCAGCTACAGAATCAACTTTTGCTCAACCCCTTCTACCATCTGTTTAATAGTGCATGAATGCTTGTTTAAAATCTAATAACCAACAAAAACAGCAAAAAAGCATACTGCACTCATTCCCTTAGCACTAGCTGTGTTTTGAACATAAGGTCATGTATTGTGTTTATAACCCTTCATTTTGACCTGTTTTGAATTCTGTGCTCTATCTGAAGGTCAGCGTGTGAACTGACTATAATACAGTGAGATCATGTGGAGTTCCCACACTTGAGCGCTGATGCTTGATGGTGTCTAATTGAATCAGTCTAGTGATGCTGTCTGTGTAGTGTTCTGATGCTCAGGACCACGGACAGCAACGCAGAGTACACGCTGGAGTCCAATGAAGTGCAAAACAAACAATATAAACACATGTGTACTCAAATATTTATTTCTTGATTCTCAAACGAACATTAACACATGTATACTTCTTCTCGGCACTGGTCACACTTTCAGATCACACATCCATAGACTGCCAGCAGTCCATTCATTGACCGTCTCACACACAAAGTTGGCGAGATCTGAATAAAAATCAGTCACCGTAAATTAGCTTTACACACTTCCAAGAGTTCGTACAGCCGTTTTCCATGAAAATAAAGTCGTGTTTACGAGGCACCGGGTTGATTCAATGGCCATCTGATTCAATCAGATTTTCCAAAGCTTGTGAGGTTAGAAGCGTAACTGCCTGATTTAGGTGTTTATTAGCATTTCTGCTAGTTTTTCTGTACAAGTATTTGCAGCGGCTGCCAGGTCTTCATACACAATGTTTTAAAAATGGTTAAAATCTATTTCGGGTAACAAATTTTAGGTGGTCTCTACATGCAAAACATTTAAAAGAATGACTACGTGCCCTTAGACCAACGAAAAAGTTAAAGGAAATGTTACTCAGCCCAGAGGGGCACAGAGGCCAAAAAACATCTTTCATCGAGCAAAATAAATAAAAACATCAGTGATAAATCTCTCACAAGTCTATAATAATAGAATTAATTTAGCAGGGGGTCGATACCTGGCATCAATTTCAAGGTTTGAGGGTTAAACCTTTATGACAGGACGGCAATTATTGAAAATTCTACGGGGTCTATAAATGTTGCTGCAAATTTCCCTCTGACCTTGAATCAGATGCCCGAGTCCTAATATATTCATTACTGCTCAGTCAAGCATGACATTATTTTCACACTTAAGCAGTTTTACTCCTAATGTTTGCCAGTATAATTTGTGAATGGCACGTTATGAGATGTCTGTGTCTTTGAGGATCTAAAGAGCTCAGCATTGGCACGGTATTAATGTTTGTGTGTTTTATCGTGTTAAAACAATACGTCAATCCACTCGCCTCGATAATGCCAAGCGTTCTGTCAAAGGTGTCGGCTGCCAAAATTGTTAATTAAATCTCGGTTAAGCCTCGGATCGAGGGTCATTCTAGAAACTTCATTAGGAGTTATGAATAATCATTTTCCAATTTAAAACGTCATTCAACAATCCTTTCACTCTTTAAACACGGACCTCGGAAAAAAATACACTGCATAATAAATCAATTAGCTTTTGATTTATTTTAATAATGCAATGATGAAGAATTAATGCAAGTCTAAACTCTCTATCATTTCTTGTCGAAAGCGTCAGCTGTACACGTCCAACAGTAGAAAACCTATTTGTTAAGGCCACACACGCACTTTGTTAAGCTTTTGGTTCGCCAGGACGACGGTGGTGGGGTTGCTAAGACATCTTTGGTTGTTCCCAAGGTTTATTAACTTTCAATTCTTCATATCTCTCAGCGCACCTTGGTCTTATGTAAGACCGAAAACCCTCTGAAGTTAGAAACCCTGAAGCTCACCTCCGGAAAAACACTATACACATCGGCTCACTCTAATTACCTGCAAGTAGCGTCTTTGAGTCTGTTTACTATAAGTTGATAATTACTTTGGAGCATAAGTGTTTCTTTTAAACCAAACTTTGTATTCAGACTACAGATGGCAGTATTACAGGCACAAACGTCCGTCTGTTCCGTAGATGAATTTAACAAAGTCAAGAACATATAGACCTCTTACAAATAAGCAAACATAGGAGGACACAGGACTCAGTTTGCTCTCCATTTAACATTAATGATGTCTGTAAAATCATGAAACTCTTTTGAGATGGCTTGTTTGATATCGGAACACCTCAGTAGGCTAAAGTCTCCATGAAGGACGCATTAAGGACTGTGTGTTGCTCGTGTTTGTATACGTTGATTTGCTTTGGTTTATTTATAAGCTCAAATCAGACAGAATCAGGTCACCCTGCAGTCAAATCATGACCAACACTGATAAATATAAATGCACGTCAATGTAGCGGCCAAACCCACGACTTAAAAGCAGGTCACACAGCGGTGGAAATCTCCGGCTCTTCCACTGTACGGACGGTCACATCCTCTCAGACCACACAAGCGCACGGCCGTATCATCAATCACATCATATCTTTTCCTCGCCGTGTTTTTTTTCCCTAATTCTGTCACATTTCTTCCTCTGCTCTTCTCTTACGGTCGAGCGCGTCCTACACGCCATCTCTGTCATTCATCATCGCTTGCTGCTCTCCTCCGGCTTCTGTCTGTTTCTCTCTCTCTATTTCATATTGACATGTTGCCACTTTTCAGACCCCTCCTGCTTCATCTTGCTCAACTACCTTTCTAGCGGACCGCTTTGCTCAGGACCACCGCCCTACACACACACACACACACACATTTTGGTCCTCACACACACATACTCGCAAGCTCACATCCAGACACACAAAACACGCATTTTGTGTATACACGCACACATGCAAAAAACACACACAAAATGCACTTACACTGATGCAAAAATGCATTCGCATCCTCACACACAAACAGACTGACTTCTGTTATTGATAAAACATTTGTGTGTATATGTATTAATCTTAGGTAGGTTTTGAAGCATGGTAGCTGGTTTGTCCTGGTCTAAGCTGGCCATGTGCTGCTTTTAACTGGTTCTGAGCTGGTTTAGGCTGACCAGTTTAGGACCAGCTTAAAGCAGAACATGACCAGCTACCATGCTTCAAAATCAACCCATGTGCAGTCTGGAGACGTTAAGAGAACCCCCCGCCCCCGCCCCACACACACAAACACACGCACACAGTCTCTTTCTTGTAGCACTAATAAGCTCACAGTGTCTTGCCAGAGTGCATTAGTCCAGAGCAGAGAGTCTGTCTGCCGCTACAGCGCGCCAACACACGCAACAGTGATGGGAAAAGCCAGAGAAGCTGATGTACCGTCTGAGAGACGAGCCATCGCTCAATTCATTACGCCACACCACCACCCCCATCTACAACAGCCACTTCCTACACTTCTGAGTTCCCCTCCCTCTCTCTCTCTCTCTCTCTCTCACGCACACACACAACCACGCACAGACGTTTGGTGTGAAAGCTCTTGTTTATTTCCTGGAGGAATAGACCACTATGTTCGATGAAACCTTAAAACCTCTCTGTTGTTATTTTGGTGTTTTAATAAAAGGCGCGTCTGACCAACTGCTCATCCGGGATTATGGCAGCGCCCTCAAACAAGAGGTGGGCATCAAAGAGAAACTGATATGTGCGAGAGAGAGCGCACGCTGACAGTCTGTCTTTGTTCAGCCGTGAGAAAAATAGGACAATATCAATATTATTTCATTACACAGCACGTCAAAACATATCTCGAGACTTCTAACATTTGTTTTTGTACATCAAACGTGTCTTTATGTCTTACGCCAACAATTCCTGTCAATCATTGCCTATTTTTTCTAGCTCTTTTATTTAAACAAATAGCAGCGTGAGGATTAGAAATGATGAGCGGGGGATTGAATCGGAAAATATTCACGACCAGAGTTAAACTAGTGCAAACCAATATATAAATTATTTATATGTATATATATATTACCATATAGGCTATTATACATATACAGTTTTACATTACATTTTGCTGTTTATCGTTTTGATAAATGTACACAAAATAAAACTGATATTTGATCGTTGTAAATAATTTATCAACAACGTACAATTTAATTGCATTCGACATTCAAACACCCTGTTATCGAATCGGAACATCCATAAACAATACACAATATTTTTACAGCAAGTAAATCGTATTATTCTGTTTTTCTTTTTGTTTCAAATTATTCGATTTAGGAACTATTCATAGTATCCAACGTTATGCAATTGTTCAGCTCTTCAAGCTCAGCTCTTGTCAACCCTGTTACCAACGTCATAAAAATATGATTTGATGGATGTCATCATATCATTTTTATTTAAAAAAAACCTTTGACAACAGGGTTGAATAGTTGGATATTTACAAAACAAGATTTAGTCCTAAAATAGAAAACGCATGTGTACATGAGAGAGTAAATACAGATCAATCGAGCATATAGCATCTCTCTCTTTCTCTCTCGCTCGCCTGACTGAAAGTCAGATTATAACACATGCTGACTCACAACATCAACAACAACAGTGTGTGTGAGTTGTGTTTGTGTAAGCCTCGGTCAAACTAAACACGTCATGGATCAATTAACTTGACTTTCATGTTTGTCAACCCCGATGATAGACGGCTACGGATGATTAATCCCTTTAATTGGTCAATAATGTACCTTTAAGAACATCCAGAGACAATTTCTGAAATGCAGCTCCATCCAGAATAAGTTTCTATTCTGGTTCTGTTTCAAATTCACGGCACGACAGGTCTTCTCGGATCACTGGCCTACAAAGTCTTGAGCTGGAATCATGGACTCCAGAAGCGTTCGGACACCTTCTCCTTCTCGTCCTCCCCGTTTCCTTCTATTTATTATCAATTTTCTCCTCGCTCCACCCTCCACTGGTTTAGTTTCAAAGAGCCCTGGGTGCATTTGCACATGAATGAGCGTGCAGTGTTTAATTACGACCTGAGACTATCTTCCCTTGCGGAAAAGACGAGAGACACATGACACAAAGCAGATCGGGCAAATTAAACTTCGACAAAACGGTCGGGGCGTGCATTGGTATTCCTTGGCCGTCATTGTTTTGATGGAAAAGGGCTTTTATGTTTTCCGCTTCAGAAGAGTCAAAGACTGGAGGCGTCTTAGAGCGCTGAAGGGCCAACCAGAAAGGAGATAAAGTCACGGCGAGACAGAGATGTGGATGGTGTTTCAGCACCTTATAACTTCTAAATCTACAGCCTGAGAGAAACAATATTTTATAGTATATTGTGGCATTTTTACATGTTGTGAACAGCAGATGTGACTTTAGAATAAGTGGATATTTAGTGGCTCTTAGATGGATCTGGATTAACACTGAATATGTCAAATATGAGAAATTGAATAATAGATCTGTAAGGAGTCTATTTTATTCAGTTAGCCTAATATTGAGTTTTTCCTATATCTAAAAATAAAGAGATATCTAAACAAATCGAAACACAATATATAAGTATAAGTATAAACACACACACAAGGCTTCAAGCTTGTATCAGCACAAACAAACATCATTGGATCTGATTGGGTCGAATTCGTTTATTTTTACAACAAAAAAATAAATAAAGATTGAGAAAATAAAACCCGAGATTATTGACCCAACTAGCTTTCTGAAATCAGATACACGTTGGTTTCTATTTAGCAGATAAAATGATGAAAACAAACTGTAGTCTGATCTTGCTTAAGAAAATTCTGCTTAATAAACAGATTTGACAAAAGTCAAATGTGAGACAACATCTGAATATCAAAGCAGAAGCTCAAAAGCTCTCAG
Source organism: Barbatula barbatula (assembly GCF_947034865.1). Taxonomy (NCBI): domain Eukaryota; kingdom Metazoa; phylum Chordata; class Actinopteri; order Cypriniformes; family Nemacheilidae; genus Barbatula; species Barbatula barbatula. The sequence continues at coordinate 19,134,979 of NC_136783.1, forward strand.
TGTTTTTAATTCATGATTAAAAAAGGCATAACAATGTAGTGGACAGCGTGATGAAGCACATTGAAAGCCAACGATGACGCAGTCATATAATAAACAAACAGACGACTTCCTATTACAGGTCACACAGACACTCATAAAATGAACCTTAGATCGATATATAAGATCACACAAATACTGACTATAAACATGCAATTAAAAAAAACTACAGACTGGTGACTGGTTATCTAAATGAGATACAAAAGATAGATCAGACACACACCAATGGATAAACATGAAAAATTATTTATAAACATTTATTATTTTACAAAAACGTACAATTAAGCTTGTTTTTGTTGAAGATGCACATGCGCAGACACAGGCACGCATGTACACGCGCGCATGCATGCACACAGCTGTGCCAAGACTTGCCAGGCACGCGAAGGATTATGTGCACACGCACCCGACAGAAGCACATGCCAGCACAGATTTGTGAATAAAAATAAACAAAGCCATAATGCCGCATAATAAAGTCGCACAATACAGGGAAGATCAGCATATGTGACTGAGATTATCAGAGCTCCTGAACATTAACACGATCCAGCAAATACCAACGAACATTCACTTCGGAGCTCGCCATCACATGAAAACAATTCCACTGTCCAAAGATGACGAAGACATCATGAGTAATCTGGCAAAATGACTTTTTATAAAGACGGTCACTATTTATATGTAAAGACTATTTTAACCTCATATACTTACAATGACAAAATCAACTCGGCGGTTTCATTGCTCTAATTATGTAACTATAGTCAAATGAATGTGTGTGTGTGTGTGTGTGTGAGACCCCTGAAGACAGCCTGGAGACACACAAGCTTCATTAGAAGCAGAAAGCCACTCGCTGCACTAAACAGCCATGGCAAATTGCAGACTAAAATCAGAGCCATTATGTAAAGGCAGGCCGGAGGCGGTGAGGGGCTGTGTGTGTTTACAACTTTACTAGTGCGTGTCTGTGTGCAAACTCTGTGTACCTAGTAGTGTGTATGTGTTTGTGTAGTTGGGTCTTGAGTGTTTATGCAGGACTGTGTATGAATGTAAGTGTAATTTGTACGTGTATGTGTTATTTGGTCCAGTGTCTATATGTGTGTGTGTGTGTGTGTGTGCAGTACTGTGTATGTGTGTGTTTGAAGTACTGTGTATGAATGTGTATTTTGTATATGTTTGTGTATAATGTGTATTTGCTTAAGCCGCCGGGTCAGGAGTGTGTATCTGTTTATGTTATGTATGTGTGCCGTAGTGTTTACGTGTACAGTTGGGTCAGAAGTGTGTATCTGTGTATGTTTTGTATGTGTGCCGTAGTGTTTACATGTACAGTTGGGTCAGAAGTGTGTATCTGTGTATGTTTTGTATGTGTGCCGTAGTGTTTACATGTACAGTTGGGTCAGAAGTGTGTATCTGTGTATGTTTTGTATGTGTGCCGTAGTGTTTACGTGTACAGTTGGGTCAGAAGTGTGTATCTGTGTATGTTTTGTATGTGTGCCGTAGTGTATACGTGTATAGTTGGGTCAGAAGTGTGTATCTGTGTATGTTTTGTATGTGTGCCGTAGTGTATACGTGTATAGTTGGGTCAGAAGTGTGTATCTGTGTATGTTTTGTATGTGTGCCGTAGTGTATACGTGTATAGTTGGGTCAGAAGTGTGTATCTGTTTATTTTTTGTATGTGTGCCGTAGTGTATACGTGTATAGTTGGGTCAGAAGTGTGTATCTGTGTATGTTTTGTATGTGTGCCGTAGTGTTTACATGTACAGTTGGGTCAGAAGTGTGTATCTGTGTATGTTTTGTATGTGTGCCGTAGTGTATACGTGTATAGTTGGGTCAGAAGTGTGTATCTGTGTATGTTTTGTATGTGTGCCGTAGTGTATACGTGTATAGTTGGGTCAGAAGTGTGTATCTGTGTATGTTTTGTATGTGTGCCGTAGTGTTTACATGTACAGTTGGGTCAGAAGTGTGTATCTGTGTATGTTTTGTATGTGTGCCGTAGTGTTTACGTGTACAGTTGGGTCAGAAGTGTGTATCTGTGTATGTTTTGTATGTGTGCCGTAGTGTTTACATGTACAGTTGGGTCAGAAGTGTGTATCTGTGTATGTTTTGTATGTGTGCCGTAGTGTATACGTGTATAGTTGGGTCAGAAGTGTGTATCTGTGTATGTTTTGTATGTGTGCCGTAGTGTATACGTGTATAGTTGGGTCAGAAGTGTGTATCTGTGTATGTTTTGTATGTGTGCCGTAGTGTTTACGTGTACAGTTGGGTCAGAAGTGTGTATCTGTGTATGTTTTGTATGTGTGCCGTAGTGTATACGTGTATAGTTGGGTCAGAAGTGTGTATCTGTGTATGTTTTGTATGTGTGCCGTAGTGTATACGTGTATAGTTGGGTCAGAAGTGTGTATCTGTGTATGTTTTGTATGTGTGCCGTAGTGTTTACGTGTACAGTTGGGTCAGAAGTGTGTATCTGTGTATGTTTTGTATGTGTGCCGTAGTGTTTACATGTACAGTTGGGTCAGAAGTGTGTATCTGTGTATGTTTTGTATGTGTGCCGTAGTGTTTACATGTACAGTTGGGTCAGAAGTGTGTATCTGTGTATGTTTTGTATGTGTGCCGTAGTGTTTACATGTACAGTTGGGTCAGAAGTGTGTATCTGTGTATGTTTTGTATGTGTGCCGTAGTGTTTACGTGTACAGTTGGGTCAGAAGTGTGTATCTGTGTATGTTTTGTATGTGTGCCGTAGTGTTTACGTGTACAGTTGGGTCAGAAGTGTGTATCTGTGTATGTTTTGTATGTGTGCCGTAGTGTTTACGTGTACAGTTGGGTCAGAAGTGTGTATCTGTGTATGTTTTGTATGTGTGCCGTAGTGTTTACGTGTACAGTTGGGTCAGAAGTGTGTATGTGTGCATGTAATGTATGTGTGCCGTAGTGTTTACGTGTACAGTTGGGTCAGAAGTGTGTATCTGTGTATGTTTTGTATGTGTGCCGTAGTGTTTACATGTACAGTTGGGTCAGAAGTGTGTATGTGTGCATGTAATGTATGTGTGCCGTAGTGTTTACGTGTACAGTTGGGTCAGAAGTGTGTATCTGTGTATGTTTTGTATGTGTGCCGTAGTGTTTACGTGTACAGTTGGGTCAGAAGTGTGTATCTGTGTATGTTTTGTATGTGTGCCGTAGTGTTTACATGTACAGTTGGGTCAGAAGTGTGTATCTGTGTATGTTTGTATGTGTGCCGTAGTGTTTACGTGTACAGTTGGGTCAGAAGTGTGTATGTGTGCATGTAATGTATGTGTGCCGTAGTGTTTACGTGTACAGTTGGGTCAGAAGTGTGTATGTGTGCATGTAATGTATGTGTGCCGTAGTGTATACGTGTACAGTTGGGTCAGAAGTGTGTATGTGTGCATGTAATGTATGTGTGCCGTAGTGTTTACATGTACAGTTGGGTCAGAAGTGTGTATCTGTGCATGTAATGTATGTGTGCCGTAGTGTATACGTGTACAGTTGGGTCAGAAGTGTGTATGTGTGCATGTAATGTATGTGTGCCATAGTGTATACGTGTACAGTTGGGTCAGAAGTGTGTATCTGTGTATGTTTTGTATGTGTGCCGTCGTGTTTACGTGTACAGTTGGGTCAGAAGTGTGTATGTGTGCATGTAATGTATGTGTGCCGTAGTGTTTACATGTACAGTTGGGTCAGAAGTGTGTATGTGGTCTCTAGTGCTATGTCTATGTGTTTGAATGGATGTGTGCAGTTGTGTGTTTGTTTTTCGTAGTTGGGACAGTTTGTGAACATGTGTCTGTGCTTGTTTTAAACTGTGCACACGCATCATTTAATGTGTGTATGTTTTTGTGTAGTTGTTTCAGTAGTCTGTCCGTGTGTGAACGTGTGCAGTTGTGCGTTCGTGTTCGAGTTGAGTCAGTTATGTGTGTGTGTGTAGAGTATGTGTGTGTGTGCGCGTTGAGTGTGTTGTGACGGCAGTAGCAGCGTGTGCTAATAGAAAGCAGACTGCAAATATAATAAACGCTCCTATCAGAGGCCAAATTCATCTTTGAGAATCTAACAAATGAAAACCCTGCTGTGTTCACAGCAAAGCTCTTATTTGCCTCCCACACTTGCTGTACTTACAAATGTGTGTTTGTGTGTGTGTGTTTATGTGTGTGAGTGACAGGTCCAGATGCAGGCCAGGTAACCTCTGTTCAATGGCTCATGTAAACAGCTCTTACGCTCAAAACCTCAGGGTGATTTGTCTGCCCATATTTTTTCATTGCCTTGATTTGCCTCCTGTACCAACCCCTGCCCTTTCCACAGTTTTCTGTTTATGAATAAATTCAACCTTATCTTTCCGGACTGCCGCAGATAAGCGTGCAAAATTGCTTTCTTTGATACCGTTGGCATAGCAGCATTCGGCTTTACTCATAAGTTCCTTACGTTACGATTCAATTTAATTGCATGCCCCTCTGTAGAACTTCACTAAATATTTACACACAACACGCTTGCAACCTCAAAGTTTAGAACAGATAAAGGTGACGAAGACACCAGAATTCGGCCACAACAGTGCTTCACATAAAACCGCGGCGTGTTATCTTAATAGTTGTTATCTCTCAGGATAGATAGAGAAACCGGCATTAAAACTAAAAAGCTTTTTCATTATAGCTCCTGCGTAAATCAAGTAAAACTGTAAATTCGTGCAAAGCCCTTATCACCGAAGGGCGATATTCTACAATCTCACCACATTACCACCCACGTTAATGGCATTGGTGAGCAAAGACAGCATTAAGCTAATAGACCTGGCCACATCTTGCATTCGAAATAGTCATTAATATTCCATTATCTGTCTGCACATACAAGCCAAAGTGCACGAGCTGGCAGCAGCGCTCTGGGGTTTTCACATCCATGCACTTCATGTCTCACCTGGTTTTGGGGGACGTGGTCAGCCACTCTTCATGTTTCTCAAATGTTATCAAGTAGGCCGCGATCTCCTGCAACGGAGGAAAGAGAGACATTTTTATCGTACTGAAAACATACAGAACAAACAACCAAACGAAAAGTAAAATATATATTTAAAGAGGTCATGTTCAAGTTACCCCCACACTGAGATCTTATAAAAGGTATAAAACCTTACGTGCTTAGTTCTAAACTGCAAAACACGCACATACAAAGTGAATTTTTTATGCCACCTAACTTAGTCATGACCGATTTGGTCAACCTCTAACTGAGAAGGGTGAAGAGCTCTGAGCAACCCGTCCATCTTCAAACCCAGACACAAGCGCTGTGGATGTTTCTAGATGACCCGACGATGACCATCGTTCATCCATCGCTCTGAGGTGTTCCTAAACTCTTCAGACTGCCCGCCGAGCAGCAGTCTCAAGCCATATTACACAGCCCTGAGGGGGAATGGCATCCGAGCCCGGCAGCCAATCACCACACGGTATCGACTTCATCTTTTCCTATGACAAGCAGCCGATCGCATCGCTGTGCCATAGCGCTTGAGAAAAGATGCACGAGCACGAATTGCAAAATCATATCTCATTTTATGCACCAGTAATCTCATTCGAGCACAGCGCAAGAAGAATCTGCGTGGATGCTTCTACCTAGACGTTCCACGTCACATATCTGTTTACAGCTCAATCGTCGGGACTGAAAAGCAGCAGAAAGATTTGGGAAAGGAGCGCAGCATGTGTACAGGACGGACACATCAGGCGGATCTTTGCAAAAGAGCGGAGGCGGAACGTTGGGCTGTCAGTCTCGCGAAAGATTCGCCGTGTATCTACACGCAGCCATATGCTCTCTTGGCTCGGCTGCGAGAAGCGGCAGAAGGCCCAGGGAAGTGCATGGGAACACAACTGGCAATGTTCTCTGTTGGTTTCGATTTAGAGATGCCAATGAGTGCGGTGCCAATTTAACCCTGCTGCCCTCATTACCGAAGGCACAACAGAGATGAGTCGTGCATTAAAGTGCCAAAAACAAAAGGCTCTATATAAACACACACCATCGTTTTTTTATCTCTCGTAAGTCAGCAAATACAGCTGGAAAGGTCTGGAGATGTGGGCCACCTTCACAATTTGCTGTGATATTTTTATAAATCGTTTCCCCGGTGGCAGCAACACAAACTTCTTTGTTATCCTCTTTACAAGCAGGTTTTCATTATCACCGTATGATTGTTTGTTAAGAGGAGACCCTGGAGTGTCCTGGCACCACCCTTTATAAAACTAACAAAAAAACAATGACCCGCTCTAATTTACCAAACAAGCGTTTAGACAGATACACATCATTCGGGGAACCAGGCTTTTGTCAAATTCTGTTTAGTCAGGGGTCGATTCTCAATGGTCTTTACAGATCTTTTTCTAATTTGCGCCAGCTTGACTTACCCTGTGCTTCCTATTTCTCTGGCTGCCTTATAATTCCTCTGTTCTGTCTGAGCTCTAGTCACCACAGAGATTGTATGACAAAGTAATTTTACACTGAAATGAAGATGAAGGCCTCGGGGCTTCAGTGTTCCGCCAGAGAACATCCCTTCCCGTTCCCTCTGTTCCACCCCTCCGACTTCCCATGCACCCTGGGGGCCGAGCGTTCGGTTTCTAGCAAACCTGCTCCAGGCGGCTCCTTCCCTCACCCACAGTTAACCTGAAGGGCGGCGCCGGCGCCTCGCTCTGACTGCCAATGAGAGCCTCCAAGTTTGCCACCGAATGAGAAACTCCTCAAAGTGCTGTTTAAACTATAGCAGAGGTAAACGGGAGTCAAGAGAGGAGTGCGAGAGAGAGTTCCAGACAAACTGAAGTGTCGCCTTGGTTCCATCCAGTCGATACCTCTCTCTCTTTCTCCCGCTCTCTCAGACTCGCGTCTTGAACGCTTGTGGCTAAACTTTATGAAATGCAAATCGGCCTCCTGTTGAAATGATCTTTGAAACACTTCTAATAATTCGACACCAAAGGAAGACATGAGAAAATCCTGCTACCTGTTTCAAAAGGCCGAGCCTGCCATCCGTCTCCCTCTGTTGTTCCTTATATGAAAGAGAAGTCGTGAACAATATGACTCCCTGACAGGTTTATTTAAGGGACCGTTCATGCTGCAAAACAGACGCGCGGGTTTTGCGTCGCTGTCAAGCTTGTGAGAAAGGCGGAACGACTATCAAATTCAATTACTCCAGCTATTAATTCAAAGCGTAAGTGACTTTTTGATGAAGCACCTTGTTTAAGCGATCGAAGAGCCACGGCCCAGTCGAGGTTTTGTTGTTTAACAGATTGACCGCAGTTAGCGCTGTCAAAATTAGTCAAAATAGCAATTACATGAAAAATTAACAACTTGTATTGTTATCGCATTGATATATGTATTGATGTCGCATTGATATACTTTCAAAAATTGCAGGGTCATTTTAAACCCAGCGTTTGGACAAAATTAGTTAAACCCAGTCATTCGGTTGTAAATTCAACTGGGTTGAGTGCTGGGTTCTTTAAACTCATTGTTGGGTCATATATAAGCGGTTGGGTTGTTCCTGTTTGACCCAACGCTGGGTGGAAAATAACCCAGCAATTTGTTAGAGTGTGTGACTCCAACAATAACTCATCAATTCATCAATAGCAACAATCCTGCAACAAACCGTTTTTCCAAAACTAAATAGTTAACATTACACATGAATTAAAATGTTTGGTAAAAGATGGACAAACCCAACTGTTGGGTTAAATTCACCGAGAGGACATTTATATTTGACTCAACAATGGGTTAAAACAAACCGGCATTGGGGTTGAAACAACACAGCATAGGTTAATTCATAACCCAACTCGATTTTTGACCCAACGATGAGTTGAAATAACCCAACATATTTTAGAGTGTACCCATGATGCAAGGAAAAAAGCGAATAAACACATAAAATAACACAACCAGGGTTAGGAAAAAACAAGATATTATTTCAAAATTTTGAATAGTTTCTGTATCAGTCTCTTTCTATCTTTGTTTGAAACATAGCATTTCTGGTTACTTTGCAAACTTATCTTTACATGGGGTTGAAGTCGAATGACATACCCAAGAGATCAAACTATAAAATATGATATTAAAAACTAGAATTTTATGTACTTGCGCAATTGTTTTAAAAACAATTGCAGGATTAAGAATGATTTCTAAAAGATTACTAATTTAGGCGGTCCTCCTAAAATCAAATCTCAGTTGACCAAGCCTGAACGCGCTTTAAAGCCGAACGGCTCCCGGAGGCACAGTGAAGAAAAGCCAGAGAAAGTCGTCATTCTGTGGAAAATATTCTCCTTCGCGGTTCTCTGCAGGCTGAGAAAAATATCGGACGACAGATCTTTTTTGAATACATGTCCTAATTCATTAGAGAAGACCTCCATCACACTCGGTTACTGCCATGGTCCCCACAGGTGCCCTTAAATCCTGCGCTACACCCGTGGCTTGCAGTTTCAGAAATGAATATTAGTCAGAATGTACCCCGCTGAACTGCGCTGAAAGTGCTTAAACCAACACTCAGACGTTATCAAGTACAAGACATTATAAAGCAGTACGGTCAGGTCCATACCTCCGCTCTATACACACCATCACTTTCAATCTGTGTAACCCCAGGGTTCCTTAAGGCAGCCTGCTCCACCAGTTAAAAAAACTGGTGGAGCCTGTTTCAACCTAGTGTTGGGTAAAATACGGAAACCCAATCGTTGTTCATATTTGAGCCAATCATAAACAACCCTGTATTTTTAACGGCAAATTCGTTTTCTTTCTTCTCCCTGCTCAAGGTCATCATCACAAAAAGAAGTCAGAAATCAAAATGAAGTCCCTCCCACAGTCCCGCTGCCGTCTCTATAATCATAATCAAACTCTTCATCCGCACTCTTTTACATTGTCTCCCCACCCACTCGCTAGATGAGACGTCACCAAATCACGGAGAGCAAATTGACAATCCACTTTAAAAAGTGGGAGAGGAAATTGAGCCATTAATCACAGCGTTCACGTCCGGCCCTCGTACGGTCCAAATGCGCGCACCGGCCCAGCCCGCCGCCATACTCGGGAGTCTCTGTAGCGTATTGCAGAGGAAAGATAAATGCTCTCTTTAGCTGTCATTTGCCAATGTCTCGCGTACACTAAAGCCACTGTGTGTAGATGTCACTCCAGAGCCCCGTTTGATGAGTGGATGTGTACGGCAGGGTCGGCCAGACTTCGGCTCAAGGTGAAAGACTCCAGCGGAGGTGGAGAGGACATGGTAGTGGCCAGAGATTGATGTTCTTTCAGGCTGGCGAAGGACTGGAGAAATGCTCTATGGCATAGTTTAAAGAAGTCTGTTTGGAAATTTTGCCAAAGGGTGAGAGGATCATTAATGAAGATCCATCTGTCACAAATCTGCTCCTTCGGGAAGTTTTGCGGGGACTAAATGAATAGGATAAATAAACCAAGTGGAAGATGCTGACACTTCAACAAAAAAATTGGAATTCCGTCACCATTGATTCACCCAAATGTTGTTTAAAACCTTTATATGACTCTTTTTCTGTTGTACGAAAAGAAGATATTTCGAGAAATGGTTTTGTGTTTATACAATGGAAGTCAATGTGTGCAAACGTTTTTTGTGTGTTCTGCAGAAGAAAGAAAGTCATACAGGTTTGTCATGAAATGATGATGAATAAATGATAAAAAAATGTTTTGGGTGAACTATCGCTTTAAAGTATTAATGTCGTTGCGTTAGATAACAGGACATCATACGGAGTGGCATCTGCAAACAAATGATGCTTGACCTTTTCTCGAAATGAACTTCCATTTTCTCAGATTACTTTCACTCAACTGGTGTCAAGGTGATTTTCAGCGGATGTCAAACTAATCAAGTTCATACAGGTGTTTATGCAGATATATTCACAGTGCACTAATGTAACTACAGACCTATTTCGAAAAGTATACAAATGCTAAACTCGACCTGTTTTTGCATTTAAAACAAATAAAACGAAACGATTATCTTGAAAGATGATCTTTTCTCTTTTAACCAAATGCCACTTTGACATTTCGCAATCTAATTCAGTGACATTCATACATTAAAGCTCGCCTTAATTTCCCAAATGAGCATCTTTTTGCAGCCGCCACAGTATATTGTATATACGTTCCTCAATCCCGTCTGTCTATTAACCCAAAGACATGCAACAACAAAGAGCCACAAACCTCCCCTCATGGTATCAGCATTATAAGCACACATAGATCTCCAGCTGTTTTATACAGACAGCTTGCAGGCAAACCTGTCACCTCAGCACAGACACTTTAAGAATCCTACAAACTTCCGCTGCTGTTGTTTCATATCCCAGAAGACCTCAAACCAGCACAGATGTTTAAGATTAACCTGCATCACTCTTCTTCAGTTCCAGCTGTTGTAAGACATGTAAACAGTGTGATCAGTCATGCTGGGTGACGATGTTTTTTTTGTTATTAATATTCATATATAGTGACAGATTCCAGGACGCAAGGCTTTTATGAGTGAGTTATGAACAAACTGAGAGATGAAGGGATGTACTGGATGTTTAAAATGCAAACGCTTAACTGTTTGTAGCTTTGACCATCATTACACACACTTGGCCTGTGTGTTAAAGTGTAATTTGCTGGAGTTGGCGATACACCATGCGGTGACCCATTTGTGATCAGTGGAGAATTGAGTTTTTACTGTGACGTTGGACTTCTGTGTTATATGTGAAGTGTATATCAGTGAAACTTAACAAAAGCATCAATACTATTCACTATAATACACTATAACATTTGTAAGCTGCCTTAGATTTTTAAGAACAATCGAATGAGCTTTTAGGTCATTTTAACTTACTATTTTTCATTTCAATGTTAAAGATGGGGTAACACACGCACTTTCTGCAAATCAGAAAATCATTTTAATCTTGAGTACCTATGCAGTAATATTGCATACTTCGTATCTTCGAAGATTATTTTGTTTGGTCAAATTTATAAAAGAGAGATACAGCTGTACGATTTTTTCTGAAAAAGACAAGCTACTGGAGGCAGGCAGTGCGACGGAATTACAGCACGGTCACACAACACATCATCGCATTAACCATTCGTGTTGTTTACATTATGCACGTACGCACCGGTTTCCAACAAAACACAGACATATGACTTAGTTTAACTTTCCGCGTTTGTTTCATGTCCGGCATCATTCAGCAATGGACCGTGTCATCTATCAGTATGATGCATGCTTTTCCAGGAGAATAAGTCCAGGAGACTTTCCGAAACAAGTTGGAGTGCTGGGGGAATGTATCGAGCACAGACAGATTACTCGTGTTTTAAAAAGTTGATCATGTTTAGCATGAGAATCCAGCATGTTTAACAGTGTAAAGAAGTAAAAATGGAAGATGGAACCAATCTTTAATTTAAGTTATAATGACTTGCAAAGCCAATTTGATTGTACTTAAAATTTTAAGGCAGCATTTTTTAATATTTGTACAGTTCACAAACTACTAATACACTTAGTCAATAAAATAGCTATTCTCTCCTAAAAATTAAATTGTTTATTCATTTTCTTTTTATTCAACTGTTCTGTCCTACTTTGTCTCCATGTTCTATTCTTTTTCTCTATCTTTTGTTCCTTTAAACTATCTTCGCTCTCTGGTTCTTCCGGCTGCTTTGTTCCTGTCCTTCTATATCGTTTTGTTTTGGTGGATCGTAAAACTCAAGTGGTGATAAGGAGGGGCGTTATTCTTCTGGAGACACAGCGAGAGACACAGAAAGACAAAAAATAAAAGTCAGAGAGGTAGGCAGAAACCTGGCACTTCGGACGATTGTTTTCTCCCTGTCCAGATGCCAATGTGACTGCCCTCCACCATAAACCTGAAACTATCATTTGCGAGGATGTTATCAGATAGACAAGAGTGCGAGAGGTAGAGGGAGAGAGGTTTAAAAGACTAGACAGAGAGAGAGAGAGAGAGAGAGAGAGATGCGAAGGCAGAGAAGAGGGAAATCCATTAATGAAAAATGTGACTGTATTATTACAGGTTATCTAGTGTCATTTTCTCATTACAGTGTTTTACGAAGAGTTCTACAGTGCCCACTCTTAACTCACTTGCGAAAAAAGAATTTTTGCTCCGTAATTGATCAAATATAAGTGTAGTATTATAACACAATAATACGAATGGTACAGAGACACAAGTCACAGAATTTGACAAGACATATTCATCATTTACAATGCAAACTGTTTGGGACTAGTTACGCACCAAAAGCTGTAACTCTTCACAGGAAATGTCAGTTTGATATCATTTCAACTCACTTAAAGATAATGTTGATTTTGATGGAGATAAACGATTTAAACAAAGACGCCGACAGAGAGAAAGGTGACGGCGTGCAGCTTCAATACATGATGGTTTAGCTAGCTGCAGGAAAAAGAATAATTTATTAATGCATCTAATTAGACCTGCAGTATTCACTGAAACAAGGATGTTTACAAATGGAAAAACTCAAAATGCATTTCTTCATCCCAACAATTTCCCCCGTAATTGCACGAGCCTAAAAGTTTTTAATTTGTTTTGAACTCCTCCACTAGTTCAACTCTCCACGTGCACAGCGAAGCAGCAAATAATTCACTCCGATTGTTCAAGTTACAGCCAGCGCGCGCGAAGGACAGCGACAGCAATTAATAGCTGCCTCTATAGATTAATTAAAACCACAAAAGCAAAACAAGTCAAATACAGTAAGCCCGGCACAAAACTAACGGGCCTAAAATTAAACAGCACTCCGAAACAAGATGTGTCCTGAACGTTTATTATCTCCGCCCCGTCCGTGCCGTCGGCCATGGATGTGGATGGAGAACAATGAAGGGCTCTTCTTCATTACCACGCGAGAGTACAGCCAGGGAGAAAAACGCGCCATTCGAACACGTGCCCCACCTTTTGTTACTATGAGAGGGAGTGAAGGTCATATCCCCGGCAGAGGCTTCCAGGAGCAGCTCTGACTGTGCCAGCGAGGGCCCGGTGGGGAAGGAATGATGGAACGTTTCACGCTTCCTCCGCGACGCGCGGGCCCCATCCGGAATACATGATCCGACGGAGACAGGAAGGAGGAGAGACGCGTCCTCCACTCGGCTCACCCGGGATCTACTCCAGAAACGCAGTGGCACTCGTCTTCGCCAGGGATTGAGGCTGCTGCTTGTGCACGACTGGGGACACAATGAAATATTGAATTTCCTCCACTGGCTGTGATCGGAGATGTGTTTCCAAGGCCTGCCGATGCCAGATCAGCGTCGCCTCCGGGTTGATGCGGGCAAAATGCACACGAAAGCTCGATGTTGAAACAGCTGTACATGCGAGACTGACACAGTTACCATAGCAGTGTGAACAGTGTGTAAAGTTGTACTGCATGAGACTTTGTGGAAAAATACACCGGATTTGAAAATTAGAAGAGATTTTTTTCCCAGTACAAATGTCGGAACGCTTTTAATCCAATACATTTACTTGTGGAACAAAATGACCTATGAGATATTAAGTCATGTTTACTGTAAAAATCTAAATTGAGTTTAAAATGAAAACTGATGACTTAAATTAAACTAAAAACACAGTTTATGGGTTTATTAACAAGAAAACGTTTATTTAAAATGTCTTAAAGGGGTGTTGCAATGGCGTGTCATGCATTCTGACTTCTTCACAATGTTAATCGTGCTGTCTTCTCATGCTTAACATGGTCAACTTGTCAAAAAACGAGTTGCGGTATTACGTAGTATTTCTATGCTGGATACACTCCCCCAGCGTACGTACAGGTTTCGGATAGTTTTTCGAACATGAAAAGTCATCACGTAACAACTTTTCTTAGTCCCTGAATTTGAGAGGAAAGGTCGGCAACACTCACTAAAAGTAACGCTTTTAACTTCTAAAAAATTGTTTTCAGGAAGAAGCCACTTGATTTGATATTTTGTTTTCCAATGTAGTGACATTCAAATGACTTAAATGGCTTGAGGCTAAAATACATTACAAGACTTTTGCTCAGATTTCGCCCAGATAGTCCAGCATAAAGCAGATTTTATCAGTTAGTGTGTTTGTATGAAATCTATTAAAAGTCTTGTTTTCCAGCCATTAGTTGGCTATGTCCTCTAGGGAGCCAGTGTGTATGCAAAAAATGCACGAGATTATTTACGATCATTCAATGTCAGGAAGCAAACTCTGTTATTATTGTAATGTGTAGACTTGCTTTACAGGTCACAGTATGGTACAGCTGTATCTCAGCACAGCTTATATCGAAGTGAAATAAACTAGATCTAATGTGTGCCTCAAACTAGTATGGATTCCAGTCACAAAGATATTTCAAAATAAACACAACCATAAGTGCCGAGATTAGTGCACGACATCATTAGTGATAGCCTGCACGTGATGCACTTTGAGTACCAACTATAATCAAGACAGAAGCTCGTGAAGCAGTGACACAGGTGTGACACGACAAGAAGGTGAAGATGATGTGACTCACCAAATGTTTCACAAGCGAGTAATGACAGCAATGTTATACTGTGACAACAAAATCAGATTAAAGGCCAAACTTCAAAAAAGAAAAAAGATGAGGTTATCTTGTATATTTTGCTGCCGATGTGAAGGGTTGTGCAATCATACACAGAGAAAAGCAAAATACTTGCAAAAAACATGGTTTGTGCTGACCCCGATGTGTTTTGAGGGTGAAAAGAATTTTCATTTCCAATGTAAAATAAGAGTCCTGAAACTCATCACCTCTGCAACAAAACAGATTTGCTCGACATGAATACTGCATTTTTAACCTTGACAGGGAAAACACGCACGAACCAAAAATTGATTTTTTACATACTTTTATACGATGCTTCCGAAGTCATTAACATTCATCATAACTGATATACGGAATCGTACGGATTTACAAAAGGAAGGAGCTGAACTTGAATGCTGAACTTTTACTTCCTCAGCTTTAAATTAATATTGTTTTGTGTTCAACACACAATTCTTCAGTTTTCACAAAAATGAGTTCGAGATCAAACAGACCCCCTGCCACGCTACCGTGAACCCCTCAGGGCCAATGGGTCCCGAGGGGTATATTCTTTCTATTTTTTGCATCTCCTTGCATCTCATTATGAAATCACACATGCTATCGGATCAGAGTTTGCATGCTGAGTATTTTGCACGTTTTGTTTATGCAACACAAATACGTGAGCGACGGCTTTAAACGCATGCAGCGTCCCGGTTTATAGTCTAAAGAACACAATAATAGCTTTACACTGCGGATAATTAACCCCGCTAACAGTTTCCCACTTCCCTGACGGTGATAAATGGGGAAAGTTGATGGACAACGTGAACTTTCTATCCTCGTACCTTAGAGTTTCAGTAAAGCCGCTCACGTACAGAAACCCCGCGGCTTTCTCTTGGTTCAGTCTCAACCCACTTGAGTCATATCAAAAACTACTGGCCCCATCGGCCCCTCAGTGAAATGTACACACACACACGATTCTGCAGGAGCCGTCCATCTGCCACAGGTGTGATTCACATTAGATAGAGATACACTTCCACATGTCAAACACTCAAACATCAAAAACTGAAGGAGTGAGAATCGAGCAGGTCTCGTATATGGACCACTGTAAAATACGCAATATCACACTCTTAAAGAATGAACTACACATGAGCAAACACAAACGATCATGAAATTTAGGTTTGGAACCTTTTCAGGTGAATACTATACAAAAAAAAGTCCCATGTGAAATACCAACACAATCTTACAGGATTTCATTACCATTTTACGAGGTGGCTTATTTGTATGAATTCGTACGGTCTTATTTGTACATTTCAGTGCATGAGGTGGGGTAAGGGGAGGGGCTTCAGTATTGCTTTTCTCTAATAATCTTATGTTTTTGTATGATTCACATTGTACGAATTCACATATTCGTCATCCACCTCGTAAAACACGTATGAATTCTCATGAGATTAGGTTGGAAATTCATGTGCTTTGTCTGCAAGGACATAATCACTGTGCACTTTATATATCTCGGGTGTTACCCACTTTTCTCTTTTATGTAGCGGAATGAGAAAATGTACTGATCACTAAAATACATATCACACTTAAGACCTTATGTGTGACTCATTGTAATCTTCAGCCTTTTTTGCTTTCCATCAACATATAAAATAGAGTTAATACAATAGGCAGAACAAAGCAGCTTTCATTTATTTTAAGAACTGGCAGTAGTTTATTTTTTGTTATTATTGTGTTCCTAACACAAATCAACAAAAGTTACTAAAAGAAATCGGAATCATTGAGACTATGTACACACTAATTCGTTTGAAAACGCATCTTTTCCTCTCTCCGTTTGGCCTTTTATCCACACTGAGGCAGCGTTTTTGTCTCAAACTTTTTGAAAACGTGGACAAATTTGAAAACACTGTTTTAGTGTGGATGAGGAAAACGGAGGGGTTTAAAAACGCCGCCGTCTTTTAACGCAATTGTTTTGGCTGCTTTCCAGTTTGATAGCATTCATGTGCAAACTTTAGATTTACAAAGTAAGCGCCAGACAGAAATTACACAGGTGTTTTACATTTAACACATGCGCAGTACCTGGATGAAAGTGTTTTAAGACGTTCAGTGTGAATGGGCAGCACTTGGAAAACGATTAAAAACGTTAGTGTGGACGAAGAAAAATCTGTTTTCAAATGAAAACGCACTATTGTAGATTAATGCCAGCGTAGATTCATCATTCTTATAATCAGAAAAGTGTGACTGGCATTAATGAAGGTGTGTGTTTGTCCTGTCAGGAACGCCAGCGCTCGGCTGCTTTTGTTTGGCAAGCCGGTTCGGCTATCAGGCTGTGGAACACGGAGCTGATGTGGCACTGAAGGAAAAACGGTAAAGGTCACCAGACGCAGACATTTTCTTCCTGGAGGTCTGAAAACTTGCCCTGTATTTTTCAATAATGTGCAAACAAATGTTGAATAAATGGTTCCAAAATATTGAATGCATTGGTTAAAAGTGTTCACTAAATGAATAAAAGTAAATTAAATATTTGAGTTAAATTCCTTTTCAGTTTGATAATTCATATTCAACTGATCGTTGTAAACATGCTCCTAAATGGTTTTGATGCACCTACAGTATCTCCATCTAACTTCAATGAAAACATATTTTCTGTCTTTCGAGCGAGTACTTTGCTCTACTTTTGGGAATCTAGAACAGGCAAAATGTAAGGTTGCCAGATCTTAAAGCTATTGACATTAAGGACACATCGTAGTATGATCTACCACACGGTCTCCTGCTCATCTTGACGGCATCACTGGTTTTGTGCAGCAACTGCCAAATCTCTCAAAAATAAAATATTAAATACATTAAGTGATAAAACACATTCTTCTTCACTTAAATTAAAGAGAAGTGTGGAGAAAACCAGTAATGGATTCACTTTCATGAGCGCTCTGCTTCTCTGATATAACCCTTTCATCATTCTCATTTCACATCCTCAACATACAACTATTTATTAGTTATTCTTATTTTTATTAATACATAACAGGCAAAGAGTGATTCTTAGCAATGCCCTACTAAAAGAACGAAAAGAAGAACATTGGCGAATAAATAACTTGAGTAAAAAGATGAATTTGAGAGTGAACCGCAGCCAAGGAGTAATATAATTCCATATCATGCATCACGCTTACTGACTACTGCTACAACACTCGGACGAAAACACAGGAGCGCTGAGAAGAGCCAAATCAATCTAACCTGAAACACGTGTACAGAAAAGCTTTCAAAGCAAGGCCAAGAGCGGCTCAGGTAGAGAGAGATCACACTGTACGGACCAGACTGCCCATAATCTACCTATATTTGTGACCTGGACTGCAACATGGTCGGAAACTGGTTTAATCTGGGTTTGAGCTCTCTGTCTGTATCTGTGTAAATAAATAAACTGAAAGCGGATTCACAATCTTCATAAACAAATAACTCAACTTCATGAATCCAGAGCCAAAAGACAACAGAACACTGATGTAGAAAGTGGTAAGAGTTGCAAGTCTTTTGAAAACCTGCTGTTGTTGACATCACATACATTCTCTTCTAAAGCCTAGTGATCCGCCTCACTGTCTACACAGACAGCTGCCAACTGAGACAGCATCCTAACTAAAAAAGAGCTTTATAACCCTTGCAAAAAGAACTTTAAGTTCATTTAAAGTATACACAAGTAAAGTTCAAGTATACTTTATGTACAAAGTATACTAGTACTAGTACACCTGTAGTGCAGAACACTTGAGGGTGTTGTATTTCAACTACTGCTTGGTACTAAATAGGTTCACTTTTGAGTTTACAGAAGTGTATTTTTAAGTACTTTTAACTTTGAGTACGCAATTAGTTGACCACTATTTGTACTGCAGCTATAAATACAAGTAAACTTATGAGTATACTGATAGTCTTTTTAGTTTACGAAAGTACACTTTGACGTACTCACTCAAAAAACTACTAGTAAAAGTAGTGAGAAACGTGAAAGAAGATATTTAACAGGCTACCCAATCAAAAGAGTAAACACAACTATGACACACAAATACTTACATCGGCAGTTTTTTTTTGTCCAATACCGATTATAGGCCAATATTATAGTACAGATTAGCAAGGATTAGATATTGCTTATCCAAAAACACGAACACAAAAACGGTTCAGTCGGGAACAGTCCTGATGTGAGACACCTCTCTAGGTTTTGGAACAGATATATATAAATATAGTTATTTTATTCACCGGACAACAAGATGCAACATCATCGAAATGTCCACTCAGTTCATTACGGTACCGATAGAAATATATCACATTCTAACTTCATTTAAAGCATCTGTACTGTACTGTGATGGATTTGTCTGGTATGCTTTTGGGCATCTGGAACAGCAATTTAAGGCTACTAGATCTTGTTCATGTGATGTCTTGGTAGACATCTCACTAGGTTTGGAAACAGAACTATATAGTTCATGTATCACAAAGATCCATCATCATAATGAAAGTGTCAGTCATATGGTACTCGCCCGTTGGTCCTGGTGTTGAAAAATGACGATTGTCTTCCATTATACGACCTAATCCAGTCTATTAACCAAAAGGGCTTCAAGATGACTTCAAATAATTTAAAATAAGACAAAGCAAGCAATAAAATAAATCCTTTGGCCTTAAAGTCAAAAAGGTTGAGATTCACAGTCCCAACCTGTTCTGAGATGTCAGCAAATGACCCTCGGACTCCATGAGAGTATTATGGAAACCTCACCGTATCTGATGAGAGCTAAACAATATTGACTGGAGCCTCTGAAAGGCTCTGTTCTTCATAATCAGGTTAAGATCTCACCGGGCACACACAGAGAAAGAAAGAAAGAGACAGAATTTACTTTTCTCAGTTTCAGGCCGGCTCGCGTGCCTCTTCAGCACTTTCGAGGCTTTTGCTGGTGGCGAGAACTCGGCGAGCGTTTGGGAATGACTTATTTAACAGATCGCATTTCCCTCTCAGTCAGCAAAACAGAAGTCCCTCTCTGAGAAACAAAGCACAGGCAATGTAGTGTGAAATCTAGGGTCATCCAGAGACGAATGACTCCAGAGCGCAGGGCAACAAAGGACATTGAAATAAAGAGACTGGACTCTTTCCAATACTTAATTAAAGACGCTTTCAGAGATGCAGGCCGAGCTAATATCGAGCACATTGTGCGGGTGGGCTCGTAACAAAGCCCACCTCGGTGCATCTGTCGTCATGCTGTCAATAGATCTCATATATCAACACTTGGCTGTAACATGTAGTCACTCTGAATTTGGTCCAGGCTTGGGGTGTTATTGATTTAAATGCCGTCTGTTGTCTTTCTAGACGTCTTGCCGAGAGCAACAGGAGCCATCTTCATGAGTCTGTTCGGAAAAATGTCAAAGCAAAGACTCAAGTGAACATGCAACTTATTTTTGTGACTAATAAACCTTTTAATAGACTGCAAGAGAGGGAAAGCGCTTTAATAATCACATTTGAGGGCACATGACAAAATAACTAATAATTCTTCATCTGCATTACTGTTAGAGGAGTAAAGAGTTGAATAACATATCTGAGTATCACAGTCGGCCCCCCTCCCAGTGCACGTGTATTCATAAGCTTTGGCTTTTAGCAATAAACAGTAACAATGGCGTCAACTTACAACACACACACACAATATAAGTGTATTGAACAGAACAGCTTTCACAGCCGATGTTAAAGTCATGGAAGCTGTTATTTGACAGTTGGTTATCTTAGAATACGTGTAGCTGAATTCTTATTTCCAGCTGTGTTGGCATCACGAGGAACGGCACCTTGAAACATTATTAATACAAGTTGTGAAAAAGAACCATAGATGTAAAAAGACTTACTGTATGTATTTGCTCAATGATTTGAGTTTATTCTGAACCAAAAAAGTAGTGGATTGTAGATTTAAAATTATATGATAACCCAATAATGTGATGCAAACAATTAAGAAATTCTGGTATTTTTTACTCGCCAATTAAAAAGTTTGTGATACTGAACATGTAAATTCCTCAAACCTCTGAACAAAAGTCAGATTTTTTGCTTTCATTGAAGCACACTATATTTTCCTCGAACGAACTGTATTAAATTAGAAGTATTTTCATAAGTGGCCTCAGACTTTTGGACCTTGTGCATTTCCTTTGACTGTTCTAGGAAACAAACATTTTTTGCAGCCAGGTGTAAAATTATTCTTGCAAGGGAAAATCTATAATCTCATCCTCATCAGTATGAATGGAAAGCCAGCATTGGTAAGGCGTGTGTGTTTTGGGAATAAGAAGAGATGCATTAGTGAAGGAGTTGGCATCTGACCGTCTTACTGTGCTTATAGGCATTGCCTGAGGCGCTTCAGTCTTCACTAGTCAGTGTGAAATAGAAAGGCGGTGTGTCCTAACCCGTCTGCCAAACACATACGGTCTTTTTTCAGGTCTTATCTCTCTCTCATATGACTGGAATATAACTTCAGAGATGTGAAACTCATACATGCAGATACTATAAGCACATTACTCCCAGCTCGGCATCACTCAAGCAACATGATCATCACTTTCTGATCCACATCTGTGAAGACAAACAAAGGCAATGCTTTGATTTATACATTCACCGTTTTTGTCAACTCAAATACTGTGAAACCAAAGCGATATGACCCAGGAGGGCTCTTTCAGCACCCCAAAGAACTAGAGGAAAAATTAGTGGATGTCCTCAACAGCCACAAAGGTTTTGTAGAGAAAGGAAACACCAAAAGTCAACTATAAGACAGTTTACATAAATATAAAAGAAGCTCTGAGTTACAAAAGCTCCTCTCGCTCATGTTAAATTCAAATGATCTTCATAAATCTATATCACACTGCTAGGCGATGACTCAAACCTTCACAGGTGGAGTGTAATTTCTGCACCAAACAGAGCTGAAAAATGATGATTGTTTGACAAGTTAAACCACTCAAAGTAATAAAGCAATGTTTTAAAAGTACCAGAGAGACAGTGTTTACACTCTTTCAATTCAAGAATTGATTTATTATAGTCGTCTCTGCACATTACACTGCGACAGTTGAAAGTATTTTAACAGTGAAAAGATTACACACTTCACCTTTTAGAGACATGTGCTGCTGGACAAGCACTTTACCCATAATCCTCTCTGTCACAGTCAGTGACCTTTGAAGCCTGTTTCTGCACGATGACTTGGCCAAGAAAAAAGTAAATAGTTTTGAAAGTAAAACGTTTGTTTGAAAAATCGAGTGTACTCCTACAAATGTACATAATGTTACAAAATAACATTTAAGTTCCTGTGAAATCAAATTCAAGGTTTTAGTTTTGTATAAATATTTAAGCCTTCAGGTTGTTGTCCAAAATTTCAACAAAATTCACATTTTTTAGATAAAACTACTAGTTTGAATTACGCCGAACATCAAACTTGAGCAGATAAGCCTTTCTCATAAGGAAAAAAACATACAATGCCTTACATAAGCCTCTCTTCCATCAAAACTTAAAAGAACTATTGATGACCCATCATGCACTAGACAGATTTTCGTCAATTCAAATGCTATCCAGAACTAAGAAACTTTATTTTTGTGCCTTGACTTGAGAATAGATTTTCCCATCTTTCCAAAATCTCACGGATGAAATTTTAATTGTGATAAACGTGCAAACATTAAAACGTTCATTTTCCTTCCTTTCCACATCTAGCACTAACCGAAACATAAATACCTCACCTGACCTGGAAGACAAATCGTCTTTCCCAATCTCAGCGACAATAGACAGAGCCGTAATGTACTTTCTGATCTTCAGACTCAGCCGCGCCATTAACCGTTGATGAAATTTGCTCCAATTGAAGTAAGACGGGAATGACCACGGGCTGCGTGTGTCCTTGTGTTCGAGCGACAGCATTTGCTATCACCGAGTGAAACATGAAATATTCATGTAGTGATGCACGATATTAGGTTTCAATGAAAGCCGGGAGAGGAGGAGGCAAATAAGATATACTGTATCTCACCGTGTCTGCTCATTCCAATAAACCCTACAAAAATCATCTCCTGTGTGCTGCCCGTCATCATTACCAGCGCGTGTGCTCCCTGAGTCTCAGACAACCGGGCCTCTCGGAGGGCCAAGGAGCCATCAGCCTCCTGGAGAACGTCTGCGCAGCGGAAACCATGCAGAACTTGTCTCTTCGGGGGCGGATCTCCTCCGGGAGATCTCTGTCATAAAACCGTAGAGGACTCGCGCCCACTGTCGATACTCTACATTACCTGTGCGAGCACAGGGTTAGCCATGACAGCCGGGTTCCTGTAGGACATTATCAATAAATCTCAGACGGTAGATATATATTTGCTTATGGCTCGCTGGGAGACAAAAAGATGCGAAGGCAGAGCAAATACCAGCGCCTGATACCTGGTAGTGAGAAGGCAACCCATCCATTTTAATTCTCTCTTTTATCTGGATGAGAAAGACGACAGTGGAATCCCGCAGGGAAGCCACATCACTTCTTTGTCACAACCAAAGTCGGCCCTAGTCAGTAAGATCTATGCGACGTACGCCCGGTGCCCCAGGAGCGTTTCGCACAGCTAATATTATTCCAAATGGAAATGCCTTTGAAATGCAAACGCACACTAATGCGTTTTCCATGCCAACTGTTGCAAAGCCTCTTAATTGCATTCTCGCTCTGGTCTCTTGTTTACACGCGATCTGCAACATCCTGTTTTTGGCAGAAAACTGCGGTGGAGCCCTCAGAAGACAAGCCTCACAGCCCACACACAGAGAGAAGCCGCTAGACCAAACGCCGGCAACACAAAACAAGCTGATTCGGGGCTTTATTGATATCCGAGCCTCATTTAGACAAACACGACGTGCTTTTATAACGTACATGATGTGTAAACGTGCAAGGCACCAAAATAAGAAGAGAACAAATAAAACAGGGCTGGTTAGTGTTTAAAAGAAGTAAAAGTGAAATCGTGTGTAGTACATGTGGGGCTGTCACAATATCAGACAATGATATCGCAAACTTAATCTAAATTCTTATCTAAGCCACGTTCATACACCTGAACAAAAAAAGTGACTTTTGTGAAGTTAAGTCTTTGTAAAGTGTTATAATACAGCCACAGCCACTCCGAGTCCTTCCGTTCACTGTCTCTCGCAGGATTTCAACTATGCGAATACTGTCCAAAGTACAGAAATGACCTGAAGTTCAGCAATTCAGAGCCGTTTTCCATCCCCAGATGACTTTTATCAATACACTACATTACCCCGTCAGGGGTGACTCTTCACTCAAATACTATTAAATCTAGAAATGCGCTTAATCTGTCTTGGAAAGCCGCCCATGGAGTTTTAATTAAATTTCACGGCGAACATAATACCATGAATACCTCTATTCACAAAAGCCAAGAGAGAGTTTTTAATAAAAGCCATCTCACCACGTAAGCTCTCTTCGCTTTAACCAGTTAATGCTTTTATTTGTTTGTTTAAAAGCGGTAGATGTTGGGTAACACGGCTGCTGTTAAAACCTGACACAAGCATATGTCGAGGCAGCTTGCACATCTTCATTCGACGCTTTGAGTGGGAGAGACAGAGAACCAGTGCATGACATCATGGCATGACATCATCGATAACGCAGCAAAACCTACGTATGTGCAAAATCACCATTCGCAGCTTTGAGAGATCACCCCTCCAATGAGAGTGTCCCTGCGCTGTGATTGGACGTTGCTTGACCTTCTGCATGGTCAGCTGGGACCGAGACGAGGGCGCGTCACATCTGTCTTTGTCAGCCAATGGCACGCGAGCTATTCGTCAGCGAATACCTGACAGCAGCACGAGAGAGCACCGTAAGCACATATACATCCCAAACACCTAAACTCCTCCCACGATAAACACTCACGCGTCGGAATTCCTCCTTATCTTGTCTTCATTTGAACAAACATCAAATTTAAAACCCACCACACTTAAAGCCTCTTGTGTCCAGCCAAATCGTAATAGCCGTGATGGTGTCGCAAATCGCTTCCAATGAACACCAAACAAATACATCAGCAAAGCATCACATGTATATTCATGAAATTGCAAATCCTGGGATCACTCCAATCGATAGGATTAACTAACAGGCTAATGCAAACAAAGCACTTTGTAATCCCGTCCAAACTCGGCACATTACATCAGCTTTCTGTGCACAGCACATAAACAGCAATCCAACGACAAATTATATTGACATTAATGACTTTTACTTGTTCTCGTTTGGTTTGAAACCCAGAGGAAAAAAGCTCTCTGCTCCAATAAAGGGTTCTTGATCTCATGACATCACACCGACGATTATATCCGTGATCTGAGTTGTATGTAGTTAACGTCTCTTTTAAAACCTAATTAAGGTTGTTTATTTAATAAAGGTCCTTTTTACATTTATTCATTACTTTTTTACTTTTGCACCGCAGGTTACAAAACAAGCTTCCTGTCAATAAAAAGTGAAGTTTTTCATTTTTCGAAATGTGTGTAACGATACGCTCAGATCACGATTCCGTACACGACACTGGGTTTACGGTTACGATAAAATTAATAACACAAAACTGACACTCAACTGTCTGATTTTCCCCCAAAACATGAACATTTTAAAGTTTGTTAATGAATTTACAACATTTAAGGTTTAATTCAACCCTTTTTATGTAAACTTATAAAAACCGAATAGATCCCTCACTAAAAAAAATGTCAAATGTATTGCCATAGCTCTACGATAAATATCGTAATATCTCTACAATACATCTTAATGTTTTTGTGTTGCAATATGCCATACTTGAATATTTTGTTACACCCCATTTCTAACCAAAGAAAGTTACGACTTGCAGCTTTAAGTCGTTTGTGTTAGAAACCTGCAATGCAAATAATGTTTTTTAAGCTTGAAACTGAATAGCGTAAATCCAAGCTACAGATTCCAAACAGCTTCCCCAACAATGTGTGAAAACCATACGCTGAAAATATCACTGTGATCAGTTGAAATATTCATATTTACATACGCATGCATATGTACGCACTCGCGCTGAAATGACAAAAGCAGCTCATTACAAGAGAAGGCTGAATTCTCCTGCGAAATGCACGCTGAAGCTTGTGCTTATTCAATATTTTATGCTTTGAGATTTCTTTCCCAGTGTCATTGCTGCTGTTTTCCCCCCATAAATCAAATAAGATTGTAGAAAGCAGCGTGAGATTACATCATCAAGCGTTTTTGCTTATTCAAAGAGGAGAAAGTGTGTCTACTGTTCTTACGCGAAACGTACACATCACAGAGACTGCACGATCTTTGCTTGTGTGTATGAATTGTTTTCATTATAAAATGTTGTAAAGAACATTTATACATAAAGACACAGTGCTGCTCAAGATTGAGCTCAGATTTTAACGACTTGAATGTTTATCTTATTTGAATGCCTCTCTCTCTCTTTTAGCTCACGAAGACCAATATTGCTGATTCCTAAAAGACTCGAACTCATTATAGCACTGAATGTGTATGACTAGAGCGATAATCCAGACCGAACGTTACTTTGACAAAGTATGCAATAAAAGCACCTCGCAGGTGGGAGGAACCGGTTTGCGAGGGGCCGATCACGAGACGTATTTATTTTTCATTGCTACCTGTCTGTTGCTTAATTCGAGTCCAATAACGCATATTATTTAAATGATTAGAGACAAAAAGCACAAACAGAATTGCATTATGGTCCGAGTGGGTGGCGTGTGGATGTGCGGAGGGGATTTTGCAGGCCAACAAAGGAATCGCAGCACTTGTAATCCCCTACATTAAACGCACCGTCGAGCCACTAATAAATGTAAGCCAGAGATAGATCCACACGATTTATGACATTTTAAAGCCGTCTCTGTCTGCTCTCACACATACAAAGTCTGCTCTCGACGTGACAAATACATGCATTCAAATACCGAACCAGACACAGATAATTTTTCTGCACAATGGAAGAAAATCGCAGACCATTAGAACATATTTGACTTTCATTGTGACAGCCGGCGGAGAACAACAACCTGTTGCAACCACGCCTGACGAAAACTCTGGATTGAAACCGACGTGGAATTTAATGCTTGTCGCTTTATCCTGTTGCACCTGGTCAGAACACAGTGTAAGGGTTCAAGAAAGCCCAAAATCAATAGATTGGAGTTATACAATTTCTCCATCAGGAGTGAAAAAGCATCCAGATGAGGTTAAAGAGCCAGGTTTAAGACGTCTGGCGCAAATGGGCAGTTGTGAATTAGGAGCACGTCTCTTCTTGACCTAACCACAATGTATGGCCGTTGGTTTAATAGCTTTAAAACGGTAAACAGCAATTCTGGGTCCATCAGTGAATGTGTATTATTACTCTTGCAATTTCAGGCCTTGAGATGTGTTTGAAGCACCTGAAAGTGAAACTTTGAAATGTTTGCCAAACCCGTGTCTGGAGGCCAACGAGTGTGTTTACATGCACAAAATAAACGGATATCTATCAAAAATCAGCTTATGAAATAAACCTGCTACCACGTTTTTACATGCATACCAATGAACCGGCTACAAAGAAAATTGCGTTTAAATGGAAGTTTGAGACTTGCCAGGTTTCTCGCGTGCAGTGACGTCACCATCCATAGTCTTTCTAGTCATTAAAAATCATAAAAAAATGCCGGGGGAAATCGATTATTTGCATGTTTACGTCTTCTCATGTATACAGTATATGCGTATGCAACAATAGTTATTTATTTTCCCGTTTCAACATCAATTGCATGATTCGAGAGTGGACTTTTATGCATGAACACTAGCCTTTATTGACATCCATATTATAGACACCAAACTACTGAGACATTTTTCAAAATAGCTTCTTCAACAGTCATATGCAGGTTTTAAATGGCATGAAGGTGAATAAATGATAGAAATATTAATGTTGGGTAAACTATCACTTAAACTGAATAAGATCGTATAAAGACTAAATATGATCTTCCAATTTGATACTGTGTGACAACTGCTGTGGAAAATAGTTCAAACACTTTTATGGACCTTAGACCAGGAACATCTGGCATTGATGTAACAGTTAGCCATCTAAAAATGGTTCTTCTATGGCATCGCTTTGAAGAACCTTTAAATGTGGGAATCAAATATAAAAAAACAGGGCACTAAAACAGCAACGTGTGGCACTTTTGAAATTATCAGGATTACAATGGGAGCGATGTACTTTAATTGTTTTATCCGGTGTGAATGTGGTTGTGTACAGCATCTCAGCTGTGGGATGTTGGCAATGTGCGGCTCATTACCTAGAGATCATTCAGCCTTTAAACCCGCAGGGTAGCGAGCGAGACACAGAGCCTCCAGTCTTGCCCTGATAAGGTCCCTCTCTCGCTTCATCGCCCCATTGAGGACGAGAGCCTCCGAGGGTCCTTTTATCAGCGGTGTGAGGCAGCGGTATAAGTGAGGTGAAGACAGAGGGGTTGACAAGCGTTGACCCTCATTGACAGGTGGCCAGATTGAGGGGTGAGATTAGCTGCACCGTCTGAACGGAGAGCCGGTGAGACACATCAGGCAGGATGAACGAGCACGCGGTGCCACTGTCACGCCTGGTGCACCAACAAACCCAGCGGGGAAATACATCACACGGTTGGATCTTCCACATGTGATCAAAACGAATTAAACATGAATGTTATAGCTTGTGTCAAATTTCTTGGCGAGTAATTAAAAATGGTCAATGTTGAATTACAGCAATGTAGTTTTGCTACGTGCAGTAAAATCTTTTCATACTCATTATCCATCCAAACTGCATTACCCCAACTCAACCATACAGCAAACGTGCTTCACATTTGGCGGTATGACTTTCGTCTGGAGCCGATGTTGTTTGAACTCGGCTCTGCCTCTTCGAGTGAAACAGATGAATCGTGGACGCCAAGGCGCGCGACAAGTGCAGACCGTTTTGTGCTCGGAAGCACCCCCGCTGTGCCGGGCCATCTTTGATGATGTCTATGGCGAACATCACCAGCCCGACATAAAAGAGCTCATTTCATACGGCAGCCCAGCACCTGCTTTGAAAAATATGAGACACTTTGAGTTCTTCTGCGTTTGAAAGATTGAAGTGCAACCGATAACATCCGTTAAGTACGGTGGAAACAACGACAAAACTAGAACGGCAGAGAGAGGAACGTCAAAGCCAGGAGCCAAACCTAACAACTCATTCTTATTGTCATCGCAGGTGATGCTTCGCTGAGAAATGCAGTTAACACCAGAGTGAAGCTGTCGATCCGTCGGAACCGTGCATCACATTTGTGAGCGCTCCCGGCTCAGGACGTGTGAGTCATTACGCTAGGCGCAATCTCGAATAATTTAACTTTTGCGCTTAAATACGCAAGACTCTACCTCGCAGCATCGGTTAAATAATGGCTTTAGACTTTACTACACCATCATTTCTCTCTGTGATTTGCAGTAAAAAACTGGGAAGCTCCAGTCTGGCCGTCGTTGATCAGCCAGTGACTCTGACATCATCTCACTGCCATCAGCCCACCCCAACAACTTCTAGTTCTCTGAATCACAAACTTGGCTTATCTGTTTCTAATCCCCTTTAGCTTTCGGTTCTCTTCCATCCTCCTCACTAACATATTTGTTCATGCAAACCTAAATGCTTGTCTTACTTTTTTGTCATTCAACCGGTTTTATCAAACTGGACTGTGTCTAATACATGTTGTAAGACTTGTTTAATGATGCCAGTTCATTTTTGTAAATGTTGTGTTTGAAATGGATCACAAAACATTTTACTTTCCGTCATACACTGAAAAATATGCTCTCCTACTTGTAAGTCGCTTGGGATAAAAGCATCTGTAATATGAATAAATGGAATCAATGTAGGATGATTTGTATTTTTCAACCCAACTTTGGGTCAGAAAAGGGATGAACCCAACCAGTTGGGTTGTAAATTAACATGTTTGGTTATTTCAACCAATTTGGGGGTCAAATGTAAACGTTTTGTGTAAATTTAACCCAACGATTGGGTTCATTTTTTTTGTGTAATTGGAACTACATTTTGAGTTGCTCATATAACTTACTGTGTTCTGTGAAACACAATTGGAGATGTTAGGCGGATAGTTGATGATACTCATATCACACAATTAAAACTTAACATTTATGATGTCATCAAGTTCACTCTAAAATATGCTCTGTTATTTTCAAGCCAGCGATGGGTCAAAAAGAGACAAAGCCAATCGTTGGGTTAAATTAACAAAGAACATGTTTATATTTGGCTCAACAATGGGTTAAAACAACCCAGCGTAAGTTCATTTACAACCCAGTGGTTGGGCTCGTCCCATTTTAACTCAACGCTGGGTTGTACATAAGAATGTTCCAAAACGACAAGAAATCGGTTGAAATACAACAAAAAAATGGTCACATGGGATTGTAAGTACAACTTTCCATCTGATGGGTTTCTGCAGATATCGACAGGACTTCTGTAGTCTGCTCAGAAAAGCAGATGTGAGATAACCCTGGCCCAAGACACGCACCGCGGATGCTCTGTACATTACAGCACATTTTAAGAGTAATATCTATGCACGGATCGATAGGTGTCAGAAGGAATGTGATTTACTAATGAACCGCTGGGGCTGATGTGAGAACTGTTCTACAGAGCTGACGTTCCATCAGCCAAAAGGCTAAGAGTAGACAAAGTCCTTCATGTGCCTTTAATCATTTATCAATGCATGCCGGCTTCTGATTAGAACAGGTCTGTCTGTGATGAAGCCGGGGAGACGCAAGCACTCTAGATCAATGCCCTGATATGTATCTACCTGAAGATAATATGAAAACATTACAGGACTTTTGGCAAGAGACATAAACAACGTGTTGAGGAAACTTTTACTAGAAACATTTCTTTTTTACAATATGATGTTTTAGTATTATGTTAAGCTGCAAAAACATTCAATATTTCATTATTTTTCATTTTTTAGCTTTGTGCTTTTAATTTCTCATAATGTAAAATTTTCTTATTTTTCAGCGACATAGCTATTGCATTTTTATTCATTTAATTCATCTCAACCCTCCTATTATGATTAAGATAAATTATAGCAATGATCTCATGTGTGGGATTATATTGACCCCACAAAAATTATAATATGATAAATTACCCACATTTAAATTGTTACTTGCTTTATTACTCACACTTTACATCTAATATTTAACTCTTTTCAGTGTATTGCTGTTTTCACCAGTGAAGATACTATGTCATGAAAAGACTTAATGAATAAGAACGCATGAGGTATTTGTTGTACCTGTCGAGTAAAATAGTTTGTTATGACACACAAAAATGGTGCAGCGCAATTGTTTTTGCTCATTTCAGCCCGATGCAGTTCTCATTTTCACGTCATGCGCCGCGTTGTTAAAATAGAAAATGTATTTGCACTCGTTTGTGCGCCCGTTGGCATGCTGGTAAAAAAAAGAGGTGTTTTTCGGTGCATTGTTGGCGCGATGCTATTTTGAAGAGCTGAAAATAGACTGCGTCATAGACCAACTCAAACCTAGTCTAAAGTCAACGGTGCAATATTTTTTTATGTTATTTAAAGGGCACTAGTAGAAAATGCACCTCTGAGTGGGTCCACAACATGCTTTAACTTTACTTACAGAGGGAAGCGCAGCAGCACACGAACATACCAAATACAACAAATAAATGGATTACAATTTATTATATATTATTATTGTGGACATAAAGATACAAATCTGGCTTGTCCTGTGGACGGTCTGCTCGCGAGCTTTACCCGACGCATGAGCAGATGTATTTCCTCTCTGGAGAAGCGTCCAGTCTTTGCTGTAAAAAATTCTGCTGTGTAAATAGCGAATCCGCAATGGCGCGAGTGCAACTGGCTTAAAGGGAATGAGAGATGAGAGTCCGTTGCACGTTATGCCCAAAAAACACTGTTTTCCCGCAGTTAAACTAGCAAAAGTGGATTCGGACACGCCCTGAGTGCACCTGGGCCGTGCGCTTTGGACCATGCGCTTAGATCGTGAAAATAGGGCCCTCAATGTCTAAAGTGATGACAGGCGTTTTACATATTTATTTGCACAAACCTGTTGATAATAAAAAAACCAAAACTAAGTTTTATTTGTATATTTGATTGCCGAGTTCTCTAAATTACGTTCCTGCAAAACCAGGAAAGCTGCAAAAAAGCTGCTGATTCTCAGACATGCTTTAAATTCTTTAAATAACTAAATAAAACAACCTCAAACAATTCAAGCTGTATTTCCATTAGGCATGAGAAAATAAATATATGAAATAAAAAATTATGTTTTCCATATTTTCAAAACTTATGTTATTATATAAATGTGTTAGTCATGACTATTTTTTAAAGATTTAAAAATACAACCAGGATACTCTGGTCTAAGTCGAAGATGTCAATGTTGCTATAGGGTAAATTTGCCAAAGAGAGCAGGAGGGTTAATTAAAGTCCTAGTTAGACTTCCAAGTTTTTTTCAGTCTAATTCCTTCAAACTGTGTTCGAACTATCATGATACAATTATGGTACCGTGAACCCATTGTGTTATCAAATTTCTGTTATCAAACACAGTATCTGTACAGGAATGACAAAATAATTGTATAACACATTCTAGAATAGCTTAAGTGGTTTTCATTTACAAAATCCCCTGATTTTAGAGTTCATAACAGCTGGAGTTTGTGCAGACAGTAGGTGCGGCGGCTCTTGTTCCTGTTCATTGAAGTTTGTTATAGCAGCTCCACTAATGATCTGTTCATTAAAACAACTGCAAATCATTTTTAACACTGACCAGGGAACCACTAGTTAAACCTGTATCCACCCATACCTTACTTAATATGAAATGCTGAGTCAATGTGGATTGACCTACCAACTACATCTCCCAGAATGCCCTTCTGTGGTTCCCATGGGGGCGTGTTAATGAAAGGCCTCATTAACCTTGGGGAGTTGCTTTAAATGCCAGTAGTTTGAGTTGACACTACAAAAGAGCTGCAAAAAAGGGTCTCTCCTTTCTCCGCCACATGCAAATCACTTTCTCAAAAGGAAATTACTTCCCGGGGGCTGAGCGCTATTAATCTAATTCTGTGGTCGTCAAATTGTTGCACATAATAATATATAAGAAATGGCTCATGATGTTTATCTCTTCTGACATTCCATTCTCGGATGAAAACATGTTTTTTTCGCCCTCGCAGAGCACATCAAATGACGGCTTTCTCGAGTGGTAATGCGTTTCCTGTTTACCGCCACCAGAACATGGAGAATCGGACTTAAAGTAGCGGTTTCAGCCACTTCACAATCATGCGTGCTTAAAAGCGGCACTTATTTAAAGCGCTCGCCGTCCGTTCAATCAGACGCACAAGCATTTCTTTAATGTAAATTATACATCACATGCAGGCTCTAATAGAATGGAGATTCCTGACACAGAGATAATTTGTCTGGAATTCCGACGAGACCCTAGTCAGCCCCTTCTCTCCGCGTAGACTCGCACGACCATCGGTGCTGTTTAAATTAAAGTGCCAGCGAGACATGGATGGTTAAATTATATATTACATGCCACTGCTGTGTACTCTACCGGAGTAATGAAAATCTCTGCTCAGAGCTTTACGGTGCGGCGGACGGGATGTCGTAATGGCCGTTTTCACATGTGAAGAAACTACGTCATGAAAAAGTTTAATGAATAAGAACGCATGAGGTTTTCGCTGTACCTGTCACGTAAAACAGAATGTGATTACAGGCACTGTAAATGTTTAGTTGCCCAAAAAACCTGTTGATCAAAAAAAAAAAAAATGAAAGTTAGTGTGACTAACATTCTCAAAAAAGATTTTATCATCTAACCCAAAATGAAAATCACCTATTGAGAGTTTTCGTGAGTTATTAACTGAACATCAAATGTTTCTGCAAACCAAAGGAAACCCACAGCGGCAATCTTGGCAAATATTTAAAAGGTTTTTTCTTTTCATTACGCATCAGGCTGTTATCACATTAGGCCTGGGTTTCTCAGATGCTATCGGTGGACTGTTAGTGGCTAAACTCAAGCATTCTGCTGTGTCGGCACATGGCAGAGGTTCGGAGGGCGGACAATCTCATTGCCCCATCAGGGCTGAAATTAAAACAGAGGAGGGGAAATTGGATTCGCAGCAGCTCAAATAAGCAGGAATATCCCACCTTTTGACTTAATTACATTAGCTGACAAACCCCCTCCTCTGTAAGCCGCTCACTGAATCATCCATTAATACCACGGGTGAATGGACTGGCGATGGGCCAGGCACACCAACCCAATGCTGGAAGGAGCAAAAAAGAGCCAGACAACCTAAGAAACACAGAGCATCCACCCTTCCTATGCCTCGCTTTATAGGACATCTATAATCCGTCGCGTCGCTGACCGGTGCGGACAGCGGAAACTCTTCCCTCAGGCTTGATGATGGATGTATGGCTGTGGACAGG
This sequence comes from Barbatula barbatula, assembly GCF_947034865.1. Taxonomy (NCBI): domain Eukaryota; kingdom Metazoa; phylum Chordata; class Actinopteri; order Cypriniformes; family Nemacheilidae; genus Barbatula; species Barbatula barbatula. Next base: position 19,168,826 of record NC_136783.1, read on the forward strand.
CTATGGAAAATGATAGAATATCTCGCGGAATAACAGATAAATATTCTTTCTGAGCAAACCGCAGTCAGTATTTCTCCATTCTCTGTTCGCGAAGCCCCACGGGTGATGTCAGTCAGCTGCTTTTTCCCTTTCTCATCGCCGCTAATTTTGGGTGACGCTTATGTTTCGGTTTGTCACTCTAATGAAGTGCTTGGAGGGAAAAGCGCCTCTGGTCTGATTCCTCAAGGTGACAGGGATGCGGGCAAACTGCATCTCCTCAGAGAGACACGCGAGGAGCGGGTTTGCCTTGGTTGTGCGTGCATGCGTGAATATGGGAAATGCATTTGTTTGCAACTTCGCCTTAGAAACCCCAAAACACTCCATCAAAGCGGGATGAATTATGTCCTGCCAACGCAGTTTTACTGCCTCCACGACAACCAACAACACTTCAACATCGCAATGTGCTAAAAACTAATTACCTTCACGCGGGAAAGTGGCACATGGGCGTAACTCGCTCTTAAAGGGATAGTTCACCTGAAAAGGAACATTCTGTCATTATTTACTCGCCCTCATGTCATTCCTGTATGTCGTTCTGCAGAACACACAAACAAGACATTTTGAAGAGTCATTTCTCAAAATATCTTCTTTTTGTGTTTCTTCTTTTGAGTAATATACAGGTTTGGAATGACAAAATGGTGTATACATAATTTTTAGGTGAACTATCCCATTAAACACAAGGGACGAGCTACGGAAGGGCCATAAATCTGCCTCCAGGGGTTGATCGCCATGTGCGTTTGTTGGCCAGCCATGTGTGAAAATGTTAATGAGGGTTGTTATAATCCGAAAGACGCTCACGTTTTGCAAGCTCCTCTGCTTTTCTGCTTACACACAGCTATTGGGGGTATCAATCCTCAACCACTGTTGAGCTAATATTAGATCTAATCGCTGAAGTGGGTCTAGTCAAGTCCCTCTCTCTCTCTCTCCTCCATTTTTAAATGGACAGCCAGAGGAGTGTGCCAGGGAACAGCCTAGTAAAACCGAGTATATCAAATTGTTGTTGGCCTCAGAAAACACACAACATAAATAAGCTTATACTGCTTTCCGCTGTCGGACTAAAACAAAACACGTCACCAAGACCACGTAATGCCAAGACTGATACTTAAAAGAAAACCTATTGCGTCGCTGTTAATAGGCTTGTGCAAGTGCTACTCTTTGTTTTTTCCCATCACTTGCTTTCTTGCTCTTTGTAGATAAAGATTTTCAGAATCAGGCTTAGCTCTCCGCTGGATTTATTCACACTGGGAAATATGACCACGCGCATAACTTTTTCTCACCGCCGAACAGAAGAAACGTTGCCTTTCTCAGCGCTGATGTTATCAACCGTGCCTTAAAAAACTGCACAGACAAGCAACACTTAGCTTCCTCCACTCTACCTAAAACTAAACAGGAGAATAATGACTCCATCGTTGAATAATACATGCCGCATTCAACAAAGCAATCAACATGTCAGAAACGCGACCGGGTTTAGTGCCGTGTTGCAACGAATTCTGGGCGATATGAAGGTTTCAGTCCATACAGTAATAAGAGTTGGGGTGTGGAGGCTTTTGCCCTGTTTCCCCTGTTTCTTTCATCCCGAAATTCTATTTCTCTGCCCCAACCGCACATTCTGTTTCCTTTTTACCGAGCGATAAATGTAATCATATTTTACAATTCGCAGTCTAGATATCCACCATATTTCTATTATATTCGATAACCGTGTTCCTTTCCAGCCAAACCTTAGGGAGCGTGCTCCCTCTCTCTTTTGATAACAAGAGGTGCGTTAACCCGAGGATCCACATTCTTTCCAATTACGCTTTCCCAGGCAGGCCTTCAATTCTGTTACCATCGCTAGACTTCAAAGGAACACCATGCAAAATGATCACTGCTGTGTAAAATGTGCGTTGGCACAAACGGCCACCTGCCCCGCGCACCTTGCCTGAAGCACAGCCGCGTCCACTATTCTCATCCGTGGGCAAGGTGTAGTTTGGAAAATAATTGAAATCCTTGCGGTTTGACAGACGTGATCACATTGCATTATGTAAAAATTCACTGCCAACGTAATCCTTATCCAGGGATTACCTTAGAAATTCGTCACGATCCTGCGAACTTTCTGTGATAGCTATTTACCCTTCCCCGCCTTAAGAAGATTGCACTGTTGAATGGCGAGACTGTTTAAAGAGATATTAGTTGAACAATTCATCTCATTTTAAGCTTCCATACATAGTACATTTTATATATATACCTTCGTAAACCTTTCAGAAATGGGTCAAGGTTTACTGCTGAGTGTCTGGGGTTGGACTGATTTAATACGTTTTTAAGGTGAATGTCATTCAAACGCACAGAAAGTTACCTAGTACTGTTCTTCTGCAGAACACAAAAGAAAATATTTTAAAGTATGCTGGTAACCAAACAATATTGAACCCCATTGACTTCCATTTTATGATAAAAATAAATCACACAGTCATCCTACGAATTTTCTTTACATACAGTATTAAATCAAGACGGAAGAACTTTACTCTACCATTAAACAATGACACAACATATTTGATTGCATAATCATCGTTGCTGTACTGTGAAAAACTGATATCAGGACGTGTTGAATTTCTCGGGTATTAACGTTGACAGATTTTCTACGGTACTTCTGCAGTTCGCGCAGCTCGCTGTGAAGGCTGGAATGACTTAAAGAAAACTCTGAGTGAACCCATTTGCCATCTTTATATTTGTGGCAGAAGGATAAAAAAGCAAGACACTTGAAGCAAGCAAGACGGATGCTGAAATAAAAGGAGGTTGAGAAGAGCTTTGGGATGCTGTAACCTCATAGCTGGGCTGATTGTTTGCAGAGTCAGTGAGCTACAGTCATCCCGACTCATCTTTGTTTTGTTTCTGCTTTTGCTCTTCTCTCTGTTTGTGACGGCAGACATTTTTTTCCCTGTGTGCTAATGAGTTTTCCCTCTCACTGGGTGTGTGTGTGTGTGTATTTATATAAGTGTGTTTCTATTCCTATGCGTCGAACCGCGTGTTGTGTTTGCAGCATGAAATGATTTGGCATTCTCATAGTGCGCTCCATCTCTCTCTCTCTCTCTCTCTCTCTCTCTCTCTCTCTCTCTCTCTCTCTCTCTCTCTTCTCTCTCTCTGTTTTTTATCTATCAATGTTTGCCAAGGTTTTGTGACGGCTCGGAGAAGCCTAGTCAAACACAATTTTCTCATTCATCTTCCTGTCATTACCATATTTTAATTACTTTTTTAAAAGACGGTCCAGGAGTAAATAAATCAACAGGAAAAAGCCAAGATGTTACACTGGGGGTTATCACCAGGTTTGTTGTCTCCGAGGTATAATTGTTGGACAATGAAAGCCAGCAGAGAATGTTGTAAGCGAGCAGAGCGGACACACTTGGCTGGGAAACGGTAGCTTCTGGATATTATGGCTTGGAAATGCAGACGTGATTTCAAGGAATGGAGAGAAGACTCTTCCTGTGATCCCTCCTAGGGGTCAATTGGATTTTATTATCCATAACATTCCTTGCACCTCATTTGACAATCCACTCATGGGGTCAAAGCCACTCTTGCTGCCTAATGGAAACAGTCATCAGTAATGAGTAAAGCGGTTTAATAACAAGCTTTGTATTAATGCTGGGCCTAATGAACGACCGCTCCAGCTTTTCCCTGCTGATTACTAACTGATCACTGGGTTAGTACTGCGCCAACACCGCTTAAGTCTTCAACTCGCAAATGACTGTCATACAAGCTTGATGCTCCGTGTGCTGGAAAAAGGTTCAATAGCTATAACTGGGAGATGAGTTGTAAGATAAGTTTGAAATGGGCCAATTTATACAATTTTACTTTCATCCAAATGGTTGTATAGGCTGCTATTGACTTCCGACAATAATATTGTTAACAACGACAATTTGACGATGATTATTATTATTAATAATGAAGAATAAGAATTAAAGAATATTATCAATAATAAATTATTAAATGCAGTACTGATATTAATAATAATAAATCATGACAATAAACATTAGAATTATTTGTATTATTACTATTATTATAAGTATTATATTAAAACAATACTTTGACTATTGTTGATATTATTATCAATAATAATAATAATAATAACAGAACAGTATTATTGATCAATAATTGTAGTAATAATAGAATATTATTAATACGTAATAATTTGATATAATATCAACATCGAAAATAATAATATTAATAACAATAAGTATTATTATTATTCCTAATATCAATGCTAGGCCATATATCATTTGGATATTGTTATAATGATCATAGTCAGTTAATAAAGTCCATAATTGATGCACTAAATAATCATTATCAGATAAACGCATTACACATGAAAACAGTTATGGTATTGTCTTTCATTCTGGTCGGCCTAATAAACCTTTCTAGTGTTTCTGGTGTCACGTACGACACAGTGTCATGCCAATTTGTCACTATTTTGTAAGATTCAAGTCATGCAAATTGATATGAAATAGCCATCTCATAAAACAGTTCGGAAATCTCATGAGGTCAGTCTGGTCATGTCTAATTGTCTGCTGGCCTTTCACAGCACAGGTAGAAACAGGTCCGTGAGTGAATCATGGATCTATACCTGTTAAAATCTGTTCAGGCTGCATTGTCAGGCCATCATATTAAGAGCGAAGATGACGAAAGGTCACAGATCACAGTGATGAGAGTGATGATACAAGAGCTCACTCGCAGATGACGTGACACATGCACAGAAAAAAACATGAGCGGGTCATTTTGCTGTAAATGCGGTTCAACTGTTAAAATGACCATCACTTGTTGTGTGTGTTACATCTGAATAGTAAAACAAGAGAAAAAGAGCAAAAAACTAAAAGCTGACAAACCACGTTTGTCCAAAGCATCATCTGTGTGTACGTGACTATTAGAGTCACACTTAAGCAAAAGTGTGGAGAGAGCTTATGCACACATTCAGCGAGCCGTTTGAGGTGAGAAATTGCTGGAATCACATCTTCGCAATGGGGGATTCTTTTAAAAGTTTGTTTCTTTTTTCCTCCTATCAATCAGAATGCATTGCATTGCAATTTCCCTGAGTCTTACACACTACAGGAGGGAGAGAGAGCGAGAGATGACTAACAGATACTCAGCGAGAGAAAAACTCAGAGCCGGAACCTTCCAGAGACAGTTTAAGCCTTAAAACACGAATAAAATAAAATGTACTTCCAAAACAACATTGTCTACTTGTATACGACTCATCAGTGAACTTTCTTCTAAAGTGAAGATATTCGTTGCTTAATATTCTTTCTTTCATCAATGTTTCTCTGCCTCTTGAAGGAGCAGTTCACCCAAAACAAAACAATGCTGTCAATCATTTACTCACCTACCTTGGAAAGTTGCTTTTGGATCTATTGAACACAAAAGAAGATATTTTGAAGAATGTAGGAAAACTTTTCAATGTATCAGTCATTTTTCCTACTATGATAGTCAACGGTGGCCAAGAACTGCATTCCTCCAAATATCTATCTCTGTGTTCATCAAAGCAAAGAAATCTACACAGATTTGGAACAACTCGAGGGTGAGTAAAGGATGACAGAATTTTAATAATTTTAAGAGGACAACGACGGTCTGATGTACTTACTACATGATGCCATCTTCACTTGATGAGCGGTTCACATTCACAAACACAAAAAACTGCAACCGTTTCTTCAGTACATACAACCAAATCTAGCTAACATCAGTTCCGTTGTCAAGACAAATATTGCCCCGTGTGAATTGTGTCCACTTAATCTAGTAGGTAGTTGTAATGCCTTATCACAAAGTTGTTATCTTGATATGTTGTTTTATGGCCGAAGCTGCGTTAGCTTCTAGCGAGCTAAATCCGCTGTATAAAATAAAAGCTTTAAAAATTGTCAAAGCTTGACATCCGCTTAGCAAACAAAAACCATCACTTTTGATATTGTAAAATCACCATGATTTTATTATAGTTAAGAACTAAAACAGTAAGAATGACTTCACTACTTATAGCCGTATAGCCATCGATGTAGTAGTATTTGAAGCTTTTAGTGAAAAAGACAATAATGGTCACTTTACCAAAGTACTAGCGACATAAATTGTCTTCAATCTCAATAATTTTGTACAAATTTCTATCTGGTTAAGTGGACTCAATTCACACGGGGGGCAACATTTGTCATGACACTGTCTCTAAAGCATATTTACCAAAATCTGTTAATGGTTGCCAGCACAGTAAAACAAAGTGAACACTGTTTTTGTATTTATTTTTAGGGTCCAAACAGAGAAGCTGCTGGAGCTCTATTGCTTCTGGTGCGGGTTATTAGGAATTCCGGCGTAAACTGGATTCCTATTGCTTTTCCTCCGGCTTCTACTTTAAACGGCTATAACTTTTTATTCCTACAGAGAGAGCTCGCCAAACTTTGCATTTTACAGTATCTGTAGAACATTCATATTTTATTTCCATGGTCAGGCTGAATACAAAAGACTCTTTTCTTTTCTGCAAAGAAACCTAACAAAGGGTTTTTTCTTCCATGAAATTTCTAAAGGTGAATTTTTGTCATTTAAATCTTCAATCTCATGCGTATCTGTACATTTAATGTCTTTCATCTTTCCGTTCAGTCTGGTCTTGGCATACTGCTGCTTACAGCCAAGTTTAGTAGCTTTTTTAACAAATATAGTTTTTCATAAGCTTTTCATATACACACTAAAACATCAGGTTTTGAAATGAATTAGGAGTTTGAAATGCAAAACATTTCAACATTTTTTCTGCAGACCCTATTAAAACTCCTGTCAAAAGCTTATTTCACCATTTTCCCAGCATCCCCGTCTCGAGGTAAAAACCTGCCTGCTTTGCTTCATTTTTCCACATCACTGTACAAAAACAAAACAAAAACCACTTTACCTCTGCGCACACCGCTGTTGTTACCCAATGTATCTTTTCCCCCCTCAAAACAGATCTCATTTCTTTATATTAAATCTGTCTGGTTGTGCTCTGATGTTTCCAGCGGGCCATTATTTAGTTGCTTACTCAGGGATTCTCTCTCTACGCATTTCTAATCGGGGACACTCGCGGGCGCTCCGAGTCGCTTCGCAGCCCAAACACGGCTATATTTCCTCGGGATTCTAACAATGTTGCACCTCGACTCTGATTAAAGTGAGAGATTTGTCCTTTTAAGGAATAAAATAAGCAATACGACGTGAAGTGGAAATGTCAAGCCAGCAGCTCTGGTTTTGAATAAAAGCGTCTGGCCTGACGCCGTATTTCAATCAGCTGGCAGATTTGGAAAGAGTCAGGTTCTCTCTGATTGGAATGCATCAATTCTGCATCTTATTCTGTCTTAAGTTCGCTTTGAATTGCATGCTTGTTATTGTATTGTGCTCGGAAGGACGGAGGTATAAACCCAGAGATGCACAGCAGAAGAAAGCGAAGCGAGTCAAGGTGAGTCAGAATAAAAGTAAAGGAAAAGAGCCGTGCCACAGTGGGGGACATCAGAGAATGTCAATCAGAAGGCATTTATAGGTCCCGTGGGGCAACAGTGAAGTGTAGTTGAAAGTGAAGGGAAGGACATTGACGCTTTGCCAAAGAATGATCAAACTGTGATAAAAATCACTGGGGCACATCTCAATACATTTACAGCCGCACAAGCTAGTATCAATAATCCCAACAGGCATGTTGAGTAAAGGACAAAATACTGTAAAACGCTACAATGTTACTCTATTTATACAGGTTATTTCAATTCTATGTTTTATTGAAGACTACACAAACAAAAAAGTCTTTCTGCTTTCAGTTGATGTGTATTGTGAAGGTGCTATACAAATTAACGTAACGAAACTTGAAGAATTTAACTTTTAATTTGCTCATTGACAAAGAGTTAAATGTTCTTATTAGTACAAGCAGCAAAAATGAATAAATGTATAGTGTAAAAGTGGCTATTATATCTGTAACCGGTAGGTTGCTGGTTTGATCCCTGCAAAGAGAGAATCACCATTGTGCCCTTGTGTCCTTAGGTTAAGCCAGACATGGGACAAAACTATCCACCAATAATAACTACCAAGAAAATAGTAACATTTCCAGGTTAAATCAATCGTAAATAACCATCAACTTTGAACAGCACTGAACACCAACGTGCCATTTTTTTTATTCTGTTTTCTATATTCTAACTATTATCGATCATTATAAACGCTGTCTGTAACCCGTCCACGCATCTTTACTTCAGAAAGCTTAGATTCAGAAAATATTCAAAGCTGTTGAAAAAGGTCAACCAATTACTATTCAAATCATAATGCTTTGAGATTAATCTCAAAATAGGCGTACATTTGACAAATATACTCATAATATTGTATTCATAGCAATGTTTCGAAAATAAGTAGAAATTGAGAATGTATTCTTGTAAATTTGCAATTGTGAGATAGTTCTTAAAACATTACGACTATAAACATCAAAACCTTTTCAACTGAAAGCGCTTCACAAATACACTCGTGCTTAAAAGGTTCTTCACAATGATGCCACAGAAGAACCATTTTTGGTTCCACAAAGAACCAATCAGTCAAAGGTTTTTTAAAGAAACATCTCTTTCTTACTTTTTATGATCTGAAGACATAAAGAACCTTAAGATGTTAAATGTTTTTTATGGAACCAAAAGGTTCTTCTATGGCGTCAAAGAACCTTTTGAAGCACTTTTTCTTAGTGTACAGAACGGCTGCGTAAAACACAGAGAAAAAAATCCAGGTCAATGTGTCAGCAGCCAACACCGCCGAGCCACAACAACATCAGGCCCACATCAGACTTTGGCTTATAAATAACCGTCGACACGGGCCACTGAAAGAATATGCAACTGCACATTAATGTAAAGCACTGATCTTTTCCGAGTGCTCTCTCAGTATGAGTGGGGTTCAGCTGGCACGACCGGAACTGAACCGCCGCGTGACCGAAGCCTGGGGCGAATCTCTTCTTGGAATCTCCTCTAAAAGACGTCTCGTGTCAATCTATCCCAGTTTGAGTCTCATTATCGAGTCTGGCGGTACAGGAAGCTGAGAGGAAAATCTTAATGTCTTACCTTGGGTTAGAACGGAAAGGTTGAAGGTTGCGGAAAAGGTTATTGCCATCATCAGAGCATCCCAAGAAACATCGGGGAAGAAAGAAAAGGAAAAGAGAAGGAAAGCAATTAGTAAACGGCAATAAATATGCCAAATAGGAGCAAAAAACACGGCTCTAATGATGGCAGGTCCCACGGCGTCTGGATTACACATGTAAATGAGCCATCATTGAGTTTGTTAGGAAACAACCTTGCTTAGTCACCCTAGGATAGAACAGTATGTTGTATACTTGCATATCTTCGTACAAAACAAGATATTTTGAGAAAGTGAAATGCGCATATTGAAAAATAAATAAATAAAGCAGCTGGACAGGAACATTTTTCACTGTATGTTGTTTGTGAGATCTCTGGAGAATAAAAACATTAATGTTTCATTAAAGGTTCTTCACGACAGCATGTTTTTCCAGGTTTCTGGACACTGTAAAAACACTACATAGATCATTAAAATAAATACACACAGAGAAGAACATAAACATAAGCTCTCTGTCATTAAGCTCTAATAGGAACTTTTACAAGAAGTATACAAAACAGTAAACGCAATTAAAAGCTAGAAAACTTTGTCACTTTTGCTGTGGGACTCTTCGAGTTTAACGTGTGCGGAGCCTCTCAACACCCACAAACCAAAAACAGACACAGATCCTAAAACAAAAATTGAAAATAAAAAATGCAACAAGGTCAAAATCTACTGGCATCACTATCTTTGTGGGGACAATTTTTCTTTGTTTAATAGATGTTTCTTTTAGATATGTTATTTTATTTCAGTTACATCATCTGAAAAAGACATTTCAGATGCAAAAAAAGTTGAAGGATCTGAGAATCTGAGATGATTTAAGCAAACCTGTGTGTGTTTGTCTCCTTTATTAGAGATATGACTGAAATTCTGTCACAAGACACACATCTGAAATGTGTTTTACTTCTTTGTGTTTTTACTTATCCTTTTAAGCACACTGCAATATTGTGTAGTTTAACACTGATGAAACATTCACATAAAAGTTCATTTATCATTAATAATATCATTTATAATTTGAATTTATATTTAAAATCCTCCTATTTCTCAAAATACGTTACGCTTGAAGCTTTGCTCCAGTTTAATCTCTTGACCTAAAAGTGTCCGAAGGTTGGGTTGTCAATGTTGTATTTAGCGTGTGTTGTTTATATACGTCACTGAAGAAGTCCAATGTCAAACTGGCACAGAGCCACGTGCGTAATGTCACAAAGACATTGCAGATAAAGACATTACAGAAACAAGCTGGTTGTGCTTCAAAACCTCTACCAACATCAGGTTCAAGTGTTCTCCATCATACACTCTAGACATGTAAAGGTGGTCAGGCAACTTTTAATCCCCCCATTCTCTAAATGCACCAAACTGCCCTCGTGCACTCCATCTCCATAAAACTAATCCATTACTAACAGAAAATGCAGAGCTCAGAGCTCGCCATCCGCAAGCCCTGTGCCTTACATTCCTTTTCCCATATGTGCTTCATTTCACACTATTTTCATTGTCATCCTTTCTTGAGGGAAAGTGAAGGGTTGTGTTCGGGAGGGGGGTAGCTTATTGGTTCTTTTACAAATGACATGCAAAAAGAAAAAAGGGACTTGAGATAACACGAGTGAGTGCTTTTGGTGTACCTCTCTCTGTTTCTCTCTCTCTCTTGAAGGCAGGGGCCTAATGAATAAATGAATGAATTAACATGAAGTTCAAGCCTCAGGGTCTTTTTGCAACTCCTAAAAGTGGAAAGGCCCGCCCCTGTTCCTCTAAAGTCACCAGCGATGCAAACACACATACACAAACACATGCAAAACCTCTGATTCCGAGTTATTATGACACACACACACACACTTAGAAAAGATTTATGACCCACATCACAGTATTTGCAATTCAAGACTTCAGAACTCTATTTATTATAGAAAGAAAGTAACACTCTGTATGGAAAAGATGGAAACAGAGAAGAGAGAGAGAGAAGGACATTAGGATAAAAATAAAGAGGAAGTTATTGTGAAGGCACATCCTGGAGGGGAATGAGAGACGGCTCTATATTTAAAGCACACTCTTACTCCAAACACCCTTTCAGTGAGAAAGACGATGGCAGAGAGAGAAATGCCTGATGCCATATCACCCGTGTGCTACTCTGTCACCTCAGCGGTACACAGAGAGAGAGAGAGAGAGAGAGAGAGAGAGAGAGAGAGAGAGAGAGAGAGAGAGAGAGAGAGAGGAGGACACATGGTGGGGGGTGTTTGACCTCTCATTCAAACCAGAAGTTCCTGCTTCACCCACAGAAACCATCAAAATTAACAAATGTCACACCCGGGAATTGTACAGAAAACACAAACTACGAGTCAAAGAAAGAAATACAATTGGGATTTCAATAAATACTTTTCTTCTCATGATTCTATCATGGGTATTGGATTATAAATGATTGAGAATACATATTGATTGTTTAAATTTAAATCGTTTTCTTTCCATTTTTTAAGTATTTACATTTTAAAGTTTATTGCAAACTGTGAGAAAGCCTTTTTGGCATATTTACGTTCCATAAAGACCATAAAACATTCACATCCATACAATCTGTGAGGGAAAAGGTTCTTTAGACTTTAAAAGGCTAAGTGAGAAATATTTATTTAAAGACTAACAACAACGGTCACGCAAGTTCCAGCATTAAATCTTTCATAATGTTTCTTCATTTGGTTCCTCATTCCTGACACTTAACCATGCACCTTCAACACCTCAAGACTCTTAAAAATAAATGTACCATTCAAAGGTTCCAACATGGACCTTATTATAGTTTGATTAACTTTTCTCCACCACAAAGAACCTTTTGTGCAGCAGACAGCATCCGTGTATGTCAGAGGTTCCCTGTGGAGCCATACAGCCTAAAATAACATTTTAGGAACCTTCGTTTTTAAGAGCGTAACCTCCACCCATCCCCTTTACGCTACCGTGCCAAAAACTCCACAGAAACTCCTCTGGATGAGCGAAACAGCTCTCCTCGTCATCAGAAAGGGGGATTTTAATTTCACACTGTTATCAGGCCAGACGCAGTGTCACCGTTCAAACCCTTCACAGTGAACTCTGCGAGAGGCTGAGAGACGCAGTCACTGACAGCATTCAAGTGCTCACTATAAAGGCGGTCAGAAACCCAGAGGGAATCAAAGGCTAAGGACGTGTCTGCTCTTTCTGGCTCTCTTGGGAGAGAAAGACGGCGTGTTTTTGCATAGGGTGGGTTTTTACGACTCACGGCGGCTGATGCGCCTCTGCACGCACACAGACACCGGCTATGTTTACGGCTGCAGTAATTGAACTAACTGATGTAATCTTTCAGAGGCGAACGTGCGGGAATGAAAATGCGAGGCGAGCAGACGGCAGGCATGGCGACACCGTAATCCTCTCTAGGTCAAAGAACACAGGCAATGGAAACAAATCCCAAACAATCGCTTAAAATTCAGGGCCGCGAATCAGCGAGCAGAAACATGCCATATGGGCTAACATAAGCAAAGCTTCTTTAAACGTCTCTCTCTCTCTCTCTCTCTCTGTGTGTCTCTACCATCAAACGCAGCTTTGGACCAAGTGGAGCGACCACCAGAGGGGGGTTTGAAGTTTGTTTGAAGGATTTCCGCCGCGTTTTCAAGGGCCGGTGATCACGCGGTTAATTTCACCTCTGAAGTTGTTCACTGAGAGCCTTCGGAAAAACATTGCCATTTTCTTGCGTTTGTCGCAAGGGTTTTGTGGCGCTCGGAGAGCCATTACTCGGGTGTCTCCTGGAGCTGTGAAGTACACAAAAAAGCGTTTCTTTCCGTCTCTCTTAGAAAACTAAGGACTTTAACCAGTCTGGCGTGGAGAGATACAAAGTTTGTTCGTGTAGTTATTTATTTGGCTGATATGGGTTTTGGATTTGATCTCAAAAACAAGCATTCCTAATACAAATATTCTAATCTAGACCTTTAAATGCTTAAACCAAGCAGTAATGAAAGAAACATAATATAGTTATGACTGCATAATATTGAAGACAAATGATTTAAACTTCATAAAATACATCAATACATTAAATTACATTGAATCCAGATCAATGTAAAATAAATGTAAACCATAAAGAGAGAACACAGAATGCCACGAGCCAGAGTCAAACCCTCATGCCCCGCATAAGCACCCTGGCTCAACATGATGCTGTAGATTCAACACAAATCAGAATTCTAAAAGAACCCCACCAAAAACATCATATTTGGCCGGTCTGCTTCAGCGCATTATCATTTCAGTCCTGGAGTCCCACAGTTTGGCATTCAGGCTGAGAACTCCGGGGTCTTGAGAGGGCTACTTTTAATCAGCCAGTTTGTGTGGTGCTCCAGCTGGAAGCACGCGAGTCGCGTGGCTAAACGAAAAAGCAGGCACGGAGACCATCCGTCCGTCAGGCGATCGCTGATGAGCAAAGCAACCTGGTCATTAGCTCTGATTGGCGGCCACGCCTACGTGCAAAAACGCTGGAAAAACTGCTTTCAAACCCCAAAACACAGGTGCAGTATTTCTGCGTTTACCCATCTGCCCTCTCGCAGAGCATTTTCAAAATGTGAAATAAAGTAGGAGACGCTTACTGAATAGTTGATCAGAGGCACGGCTTGCCAACCATTGCAATGTGTGCAAAAATCTGCAGTTCCTACTAGAACATTGTCATGATTCTAACTCCGTGTCCTCAACAGGTAGACGTGACGAGTACATTTTCTGTCCTTGCTGAAAGGTAAGTACTTGAGAAGCAAACAGGGTTTTTCAACACACGGTTGGGAAAAAAGGACAAACCAATTGTACATTATTGTATATATTGTATAGCTTGCATGCAATGAGCAAATCTGACTGGATTTACCGCATTTAAATCATATTCTAATTATAGAATATTATGGAATGGTTATATACTATAAAGTATCTATAATAATTAAGCGATTAATACAAAAATCGTTGCCACAACCATAGTTTGGATGCAGCCATTGATCGTGTTATTGAAACGGCATGTGATGAGCAGCATGTTATTATTTTGCCCATTTCTGTATTAAGCATCGTCTGTAATTCCTACTTCAAATAGGAAAAAGATAATAACATCAGCATGGTTTGATAGTAGCCACCGACGTGTCTAGTAATTCATGTTGGCTCGAGTGCACAATGCATAAGCGTAATTCATTTCGGAAAAACTGGATTTGAACTAAAAACGTGACAGTTTGAGTTTGATCGTGAACTAGTCTGTACCAGTTGACTCGTCGCAATCAATAATCTCCACAAAGAGAAATAAATCAACGACTTGCTTATATTCACACGCTTCTTTAGATAATGGGAAATACTTCACGTTTCCAAAGCTTTCTAATTAAAACCTCTCCAGAGGATAAAAATGATCCATATTAATGCACCAAAACAAAGACGGAAGACGCTAGACAGACGTATACACATACGGCGGACATGCAAACCCTTGCACACACCCAGTCTCCATTAGCAAAGATGCATTCCAAGCTTTACCGTCCCCCGCTTTAATTGGCTTTTTAGTCCTGCCCGTCCATCCTTTTAGCCTGATTGGCCCTCTTTTAAAAAGCAGGCGAGAGAAAACAAATGCACACGGGTCTATAACTTCAGTGTCATGCATAGCACAATGTTAATCAGTCCTCTGGGCTAAAATAAGGTTCCAGGTGGTGTGGAACACAGTAACCTCTACAAAGTTCAGCTTTCTAATGAGGGCGTTTTAATCTCTTAACCATGGCGGTGAATATTTTAACACGCTCCCTCCGCTCTCTCTCTCTCTCTCTCTCTCTCTCTCTCTCTCTCTCTCTCTCTCTCTCTATCCGTTCATTCTGCATGAGGTGAAACAGATATGCATTTTTGATTAAGCTGTGTGTAATATTTATCGAGTTATGGCGAGTATGAATCATTTTAATTGTGCTTGTAGTCTGCAGGGCATGTCTAAATAAGGAATACTCAGAGAATGGCTCCCTCTCTGAATTATTCCTTCTTAATCTTTCTCACGGAGCATTTCGCGCTAACCCTCATCCCTTCCACATCCTCTCCGTCTCTCACCAGGCTAGAGAGAGAAATGAAGAAAGATAAATATATTGTTGTTTTAATGGGAGTATTAGGAAAAGCAAACACAAAATAAAAGCTCATTACGGTTAGTGATGTTCTATGTGGGCGGCCCATCACAGGGTTGGCCGTGGCTTTACCCTTGCCATGGGCGGCATTACCACCTACATACTACCCGGTCTGAAATGCCCTTTGTTTGTTCATTAATGTAATAAACAAATGCAGGTTGAGAAAGAGATCGGGATAAGGAAGCCTGTAACTTCGACACAATAAGCTCTTAATTTGTTGCTTGTTAATAGTAAGTGTGGTAGTTGTTATAGTGTGTTCACACGGAAAACGAGAATGCAGCGTTAAGCGCAAGTGATTTACATGGTAAAGGTCAATGCAAAGACGCGAATTGCGCGAATGAGTCGATTTGCGCGAATTGATCGTTCGTGTGATTCGAGCGAGTCAAAAATCTGAACTTGACGAAAATTTTCGCTGCGTTAACCAATCAGGAGATAGCTCTAGTAGGGCCGTGAGCGAGTGGCAGAAGCCCCTCCCATCGTGTCTGTAATGAAGAGAATTCGTGTCTGTAATGAAGCGAATTTCACGCGAGAATGATGCGAGTAAACTCAAAATGTTCAAGCGTCCAACTACACGTGAATAGCACGATTTACCGCGTAGTGTGAACACTCTATTAAGTTTAGGTATTGGGTAGGAATAGGGATAGAGAGTATGGTCATGCAGAATATGTGCTTTATTAGTACTAATAAACAGCCAAAATGCCAATAATAGTCTTACTAATAACAACTAGTTAATATCGAGAATTGCCCCTCATACCGAAGTGTAACCTATTATTATAATTCTATTCTATTCTACAAACAAAATAATAATCCCGTAGGAGGTGTACACATCATACACAAACCCGAAGGGTCAGGTGCAGGAAAAAAAATTAATAAATCAAGAAAAACACACCGAACATCTCCTTTTTTATTTTGTATAAATACAGCGTTTCAACCATCGGATCTTCATCAGGCACGATGGTTGGTAAGACCTGATGGTTGAAACGTTTAACTTACACTAATAAATACAATAATAATATCTTATGATTCCTATTTGTTGTACAAGGCTCAAGGAAAAAGAAAAGTATAAAAAGGGCTAATGGCTCTAGATCCAGAAGCCCACAATTTACCGATTCTAAATGGCGACTATTTTTTGCCCCATTAACAAATTAGGCATCGCGTCTATGTTCTGATACTTCATCATCCCCATCAGCGTTGATTGAATATGTCACTGCAAGACTCACTCTCCGCTCATGGTTAATAATGCCATTAAGAGACTCCGCCGAGATCAAATAACGGCAGAAAGCCCGAGCGCATCTTAATCAGCAATATTAAACATATTCACAAATATGCAAATATTCGAAATCAAACTGTGCCATTATTTGTATACATAATTGCCACTTCCAAATGACGACAAACACTGGATGTGGCATTTTCTCGGAAGACAAATTATTTTGTTAAGTTATTATTTTGCGCTGAAATGAGAAAACGTCGGATTATTGCTGCTTGCTTGTTTGTTGATTTATGAAAATCCCGCAATAAAAGTCATGTTTTTTTCATGAAGCGCCGGAGAACCGGGTTGAGTGCAGGTCGAGAGCGATACCAAATGGACCGGGAAGCAATTGATGCTAATTTGGAATATCGCTAATTTGAAAATACGGCATGAAGCTAATCGAAATTCTATCTTGGGAGGGGAGAAAGGGGGCTGGAAATAAATACGCAACTGTCTTGTTTGATCCAGTTTCAGCAAAATGCAACCGAGCAGTTAGAGGGAGAAAAAGGGCCAAATCATTACCGCCTAAGTTGAAAATAAACTTTTTACTGCCTCAGCGGCGTCGAGCTTTATGGAGATTTTAAAGATGTCTCCGGCATACTAATGAGCGCGAGCTGATGATTCGATGGTCATCGCTGAAATTCTGAAAGATTTATTGGTAAACACTACAGTGCAATAAAATAAATCCATACGGAACGCAAGTCCTGTGACATGTCTGTCCTCTCGCTGAAACTAAACCTTTTGCAGACCGGTGAGGAAAGATGTTCTGCCGGTTTATATCAGAACGTTTAATCAAACGTTATTCAATTGCTTTCCGTGAGGGATAAAACAAAGAGACAAGCTGGTAATGACTATAAAATGATGGTCGATGCAAAGAAAAGAGTAGAAGATTGGTTACTCTGTGCTTTGTCTCTAAGCAAATGACAGGAGAGTGTCGTCAAGGTCAGGCCAGCTGAAGGAAGGTTAGAAGAGAACTGTGGGGGATGGCCTCAGCCAATCAGCTGACACGCAGACTAGCTGAAAACATATCAAACCGTGAGCCGATAAAACCCCGATCTGACCCAAAGGCTGCTGAACAAAGACGATGCGTTCTGGTGGGAATTCTTGATAGACGTCTTGTTTATAATAAGTAATTATTATAATTATAAGTAAAAAAAGCAAAGTTTATCCAGTCGGTAAATGTGCATGGGAATATATAATAATTAAAACAATGACGGAATATTAATAAATAAATGAAAATAAATTAAATGCAAACCATGTCCCGATCTTAATTTGCTCAAAGCAATCATTTAAGACCTTTATTACTTTGCTTCTAATTTCGAGCTGTGGTTACAACGTGCCAGTATTCAACATGCCAGCTACTAATCAGCAATGATATAATTATAAACAAAAACTATGTGACTGCAGAATTAAAAAATCATATTTGAACAAAACGAATGGATAACACGGACGGTTGACTGTACTCTCCACCTCCACATGCTGAAAGATCCAGCACAGGTAACAGGGCTGAAAAGATGGGAGATGAAAGCTTGCACGACACGGTCAAGGGCATGTCAAACACAGAAATCAAAGCAAGCGCACAAATAACATCAACAAACGTAAAGTCAACCGGAGCAACATATTGTTGCTTCTCAGCAACTTGGTTCTTTTTTTCCTGCCTGTACAATACACTGCGGGACAGCTTGCCGTTTTTATGCGAAACGTGTCAAATTGATCGTGCTGATATTTGTCAGCAAAGCATGGAATAAGAATGCTTATTAGACGCTGAGGGGCCACCGAGGCTCAACCCGAGCTGACTCGACATTATCCAGCAAATATTTATGTATAAAAAACGGATCTAACGACGGCTTCAGGACGCTTTGAAGGGGATCTGTCAAGCCCAAATACGCCCTCAAATACGCCCTCGGTTTTTCCAGTGCAAGTTCAAAACACAAAACAAACCTCTGGGCTTGCTGATGTTCTTGAGGGCTTACGGGGGTATATACCCTGGTAAATTGCACGAACTCCGGATGCAAAGCTAAACAGACTTGGAATCAGCCTTCCTCATCCTCCTGTCAGATTTGTGATGCTTAAGCACTTTTTATAATCTAACCAGGACCTGAAAGCAGCCAAAAGGTGCGTTAAGGTGCAAACAAACAAAAAGTGATGGCAAAGCGCTGTATAAATGTTATTGTGTGTACCAGCAGAAGTCAATCGTTATGGTTCCTGCAAGTCTCCACATCTGTCCCTGAGGAAGCAGGAGAGATGTTTGACCTGTTGACCTTGACCAATTAAGATTTTCCTTTAGAATGCCTTTAAGAAGAGCAGAACTCCTACGAGTCTGAAGAGGATCCAACAAGAGTTACTATAAACTGACAACTTTCAGAAGACATCCGCGCTTGCATCCAATCTCTCTCCGGACCGCTGCAAAACGTCTGTTCCACCTCATAAAAGTTTCCCTCGTTTTCCGGGACAGCCTCCTCCTACCCCTCTGCACCCCATTGTGTCTGCTTGCGTTCCAGTAATCACTCTCTCACCAGCTTGTGCTGAATCATCCAGTCCCACACGCACAGACCATCATGAGAAGCTCTCCAACCCCGTATTCGAAGCAGCCATCCTACTGATACTGTCAATAGGTCGTACATTTCGATCTGTTCTCTTAGGTATGTAAGCGAGGTAAAAATATCTCACGGGGTACGGTGAGGACGAAACAAAAACACTCAAAACGAGTTCTTCAAGTGAATTATTTCTTGAATTAGCTTTCGGGTACAAAACGGAATGAGAATCCATTATAGTCACGGAATGAGAAAGGAAACATTTTTGTGTGTTAAAGTATTTTATTTTATTTTATCGTAGTCAAAACGTGAAAAGAGATGCAACCAGGTCGACATACCAGCACCGACTAAACCTGTAAAATCCGTACATGATGACCGAGAGGGTCCAGATCAAACCAGATCACAATTGTTAAATTGACCTAAAACCAAATTACACAAAAAATGCAGGCCTAACTTATTTGAAAACTTAACTTATTTCTGTTTATTGCTAAGGGAATATACTGTAACTAACTTTCAATTAGTTTGAGGCATTAAATAAATAAAGTGGAAAAAATAAACCAAAACTAAAACTTGGATGAAAAATTATAAATATTAAAATGACAAAAGAAATTGCTAAAAATGTAATTAAACAAAAAACCTAAAAATAACAATGAAACTAAGTAACTAAACTCATTTTCATTCTACTCCATTCATTTATTTCATACCTTTAGTCAATCTTTCCTGCTCTCCCGTCTCATCCCGCATCCCTCAGGAGATGCTGGGATTGAATAGCCTGATAAGGTTAACTACGTTCTCATTCTTTAACACCCCGTCGCCTTTTCCTCCCTCTTCCTAAAGTTCAGTAATGGGAATCCGCTAACCCAGTTACCCACGATGCACTGCTGTACAGCTAAAGGCTAAAGCAAGAGCAGCGGACACATTAATAGCTCTCCGGGGACGCAGCTGGTGAGAATCCCTCTCCAACGCCAAAACTCTGCTGGAGTTTTCTAAAAGCTTTATCATGTCCCTGCCTTATTCATCTGGAAGTCCTGGCCTGGAGAATGCCACCTCCCATATAACTCTTAGCAGATTACAGTTGACCGAGGGGTCGGAGGGGAGGGGTAGACCCTGCACACTTTCCCTTGAAAAACAAATTAGATGACACAATCTGAGAAAAGGTGCACGGGATGGATATCTTGACATATAACCTTTTAGATGGATAGAGCCGGATATCTTTTTTCAAGACCGTTGGGAGTTTACAGCAACCTCTAACAGAACGGCCATTTTTTCTCTCTCAATAACGCTAAGTGTCAAGGCGTGTTATTTTTGGCATAAGCAATCTCACAGCCTTTAAAACCCCAATTTCAAATGCACCCCTTCGTGGACTAATGGACTTTTTCATGAATGCCAACCACTCTCAAAAATCATTCACAAGATGATTCATATTGCCTGCGATATGAATAACAGTCCACCAGGTTGACAAGTACGTCAGGTTAGTTTTGGTTTTTGGTGAGGTGAGGTGCGATCTAGAACGACTACAGCGAGGAGAGACAGCAGGGAAGCCATAAGCGCTGTTAATTATCCGCTCTGATCTCTGATGAAGAAACGCAGAGAGAAGACAAGTGTGTGATGACTTCGGCCGGCCTCCAGATCACCTCTCACTTTCACCCGAAATCTGCTGTCACAATCGCTCGCATCACCCTGTCCTGTAGGACATGAATCTTTATCGACTTGATCGCCAGGTTGAATGAAAACTTGAATCCAAATAATTCCCAAATCTATTCCTTTCAAAGGAACACTATTGTTGTTTTTGTAAAACGGCACTAAACGGAAGACATTTGCGGGGACGTCATATGATAAATGACTTTACCCTTGCGTCTCACACAATGAGGACAGAATGAATCACCCACACGTAGGCCTATACTGTACATTTAATGCAATACATCACCTCAACATCCTGCACAAAAATACTTTTACATTCTGTACCACTCCTACACTCTCCTATACTGTACTTCGGCAAAACTTCAACACTATACCATCGCAATATTCTCCCTGTTGGCTTTAAACACATCTCGGTCAAAGGGGAGGGGCTGGGTTCAGAATCAACCAATGAGGTTTACCAGCGCCGCCGACATGACGGGAGTCATGCCCGGGCATCCTGTCAAGAGATCTCAGTTTCTAGAAAAGATATGCGAAGAGTTGATGAGGAGGACATTTATCCAGAGTTCCTCTCCTCTCACCTTCTCCATCTCCTCTCCTGTCATTTGTACATTAGATATTTGACAATGTAGACGAAAGGCTCGCTCTCGTTTGCAAAGATGACTCGGCAAAGTCTGCAGACTTCTTTTTAGTACACTATGGTGTTAGATATATAGCGTGAAACGCCTCTGGAATGACAAGCAGGTTCTCCGGGGTTTGGGTTCATGTTGTGTTTTAACTTACTGCATCGCAATTGTAACACTGAACTTAAAATCAAATACAGCAACATCTTATTATTGAGGGACATTTTGCAACACAAGCAATTTAGTTAAATTTTATGTTATATTACACTGCATAAACGCAGAATATCCCCCATCTACTTATGTGTGTGTACAATCTCACAAGTAAGAAAATGATTAGACATCAATGAGATTAAATAGAGAGTCATCTTTCAGAAGAGATCTCACCAATGTCAGATTTGTAAAGTCTACGATCAAAAGTCGATATTATTGTTGATATTTAAATGAAACACAACAGAGAACTCCATTAAATCTGCTGAGCTATGAAAGAACAACTTCTGAGCAGTCCTTGGGTTTGTGACATTTTAGAAAAAAGCATACACTTGTTCAGAGAAACATCACATATTTGCAGATGCAACATGGTTTGATATGGTGTTATCTAACGCAATATCATTCATGCATTCTTAAGTGTCCAAGTACTTTTTGGGGGCCATTGTAAATAGTTCCTATTTGACAATAGTGCAAAAACAGTAAAAGCGGTTTTCATTGGCCATTCAGCCGATCTCTTCCTGGCAGCATTTCAGCCCTGAGTGCTCCATTTACCTTTCCATCAACTCTAAACTCAGAGCTGCTGTTTGTGCCAAATGTGCCAGTAGAGCCTGAACACACACACACACACACACACACACACACACACACACACAATACTTTAGGGATACAGTGATGGAAGCAAAACTCTGTGCGTGTGTGTGTCTGCATGGCGTGTCCTCAAATTCCCTGCACATCACGATTCCTCTGGCTCCACATTGACTTGGGTTATTTAAGGAACAGAGAGTGCAGAGAAAGAGAGAGACGGAGAAAGGGGGATCTGAGCAGAGGGGATTGGGGAGATGAAGCCAAAAGCTTGAGCGTGTCCCGTGCGTCACAGTCAAATCTATGAAAACACGGCACGCCCGACCGACGCACAAGAAGACGCTCGTGTTACCAAATATCCCTGCAGTTCAAAAATGAGATCAAAGATTCATTCTGTTTATCTCTGAATGTCTAAATATAAGTTGCCAGAGAGGAATTTAGCACTCTATGCTATTGCTAATTCTTTCAGGTTACATTTCAATTATATGAATGAGATAACGTCATGTTTATATGGGATAGTTCACCCTAAAAATGAAAATTCTATCATCATTTATTCATCTTTATTTCAATCTAAACCTGTGTGCAAAACACAAAAGAAGACATTTCTCAAAATATCTTCCTGTCATGAAGCTGCATAAATGATTACTGATCTTAAAAGTGTTCAGGTTTCTGCGTGGTGGACAAAAACTGGGGGAAAACCGAGTCATCTAAAGTGGGCAACTACCCAGGACACTTTAGGAATACCATAGCAGCCTCCTAAAAACACCTTAGCAATGGCACAGCAAAACACCTTGGCAACAGCAAGTTCCTGGCAACCACCTCAGCGTCGTGCCGGTGAGTTTTTCCACAAGCAAGAATCATTCAGACGTTCTTCATAAAATGTAACATGTAGCTGAATGAATAAAATATATCGTTAATAAAAACTCATCTCTCTGTCATTAATAAAAAGGGTGGCATGCTGTCAGCAAACACAGAAAGAAGATTTCCTCATTTCCGGACGTATTTACGGTATGAATATTTATGGTAAAAAACATGAGGCGAATGTTTATCATTAGAAAATACTAGAAGTCCTTGTCACTCTCTGCTCTGAGTGGGTGTGTGTTTTTTGTGCGATGAGCGCACACGGAATAAATGCATAATAAAGTCAATTCAAATGGGCGCCCAGACGAGACGCGGCCTCTCATTTCTCAAGCCCACCGCTGGCAGCAACAAGTCACGCTTTGCCATTCTAATGCATTGAACCTAAAGTGGCCATTGCGTCATGTGCACATGCCGAGAAAATAAAACTTACGAGATGAAATGCTATAAAATGTAATAATTCCTTCATTTCATTCTTATACTGGATGATTAGTCATATACACAAGCATATACATCCAATATGAATGCCGTGTCTCCGACTGCAAAATGGAAATCCACATAAATGAAGACAGACTAAAGATGTTTATGTTTATTCGCAGCAGCATGCCATCAATCCCAGCGCATTCCCCAAACTCTCCGCACTCCCTTCCAATTCAGGTCCGACAGGTATAAACACAGTAAGCAGATCTTTTTATAGTCCTGACACTCGAATGCCCGGGTCCGTAATGCACTTTTAATGTTTATATCCACAGCAATTAACCAAGCACCCCCCTCGTCTGAAAATCACGGGGCTAATGAATAAAGCGGTTTCCTCACAGAATCACAGCCGCTGGAGATTGCTGTTTGCCGACTGAGAACAACACGTACAGTAATTGCTGTCTAGCAATTTCTACACTCCGTGATACTTCTGAAATATTGTAACACTGCAGTAAGATGAGGAGAAAAGACTAAAGATATAGTGTAGATATAAACTGCAAAAGGGTCAAAGTTTACATTTATCCTTGGGTTACGAACTTGGGTAGCGTAGCTGGCATAAATGTTGCATTAATGAATTCTATATTATGAATTGCTTCCATCTGCCGTGTCATTTAAAATAAAATGGCACCTGCATCCAAAACTTTGGAAACCTTTTTTCCTTCAGGAGACTACCTGCATCTTCTATCAATAATTCGAGTACTTTTCTAAATATAGCTGCAAGCAACGATTACAGGGGCAAGCACTACAAGGGCACACAGGAAAACTTGTGGAGTTTATGAAAAACAACCTAAAAGCAATTTCAAACCATAGATAAAAGCATTTAAAAAAGATCAAATTGCTTATAACTTTTGACTAAAAGGTGATGCTGTCAACGAAATTCTATCAGGCAAACAAGATGATGATACATTCAAACTTTCACAAACTTTTGCAGAGCCAATTTTCAATCAGACGTTATAAACAATTGGGGATTGACCCCTTATGAAATACATCCTTCTTTCTTATATCAGGATGTAATGCCTCTATTATATACCTTAATATTCATAAAAAGGTGTTTGTAAGCACAAAACTGAATCAGTCAACCATGGTTGAATAAAAATGCAACCTCTGTAGTATCTACTGTTGCTTTTTGCAAGTAAATCATCATCATTAAAACAAGCAGCAGCACGTCTTTAATAGTCATTCATAAATTCCCTTCGTTGGTGTCTCATCTAATGAAAACTGGGAAAAATGCGCTCTCTGTTCTCCCCGGTCTCACAGCACATGCGTGAGCAAAAAAAGTGGTTCTTCTGAAGATGCTGAGACTGCACTCCAATCGTGAAAGGCCTGATATATTAAAGCCAGGAAACACAAAAGTGAGCGAGCTTTGGTCAGCAGTGTAAGTCATATGCTAAAGAAAGTGCAGCGCTAATAAAATGAGGCGTCAAACAGATGTACTTTGTTGTAATGTAATAAAACCGGCACTTACAAGTACTTTGCAAATTATTATTTCTTGAAAAAAGCATCAAGCTATAATTAAAACTTTGAACATTTGGAACATTAGCGGCATTATGTCTTCGCAAATTAGCTTTAAACTATATTACAATAAGTTAGTTTCTGGGATCAGCATACCGTGAGAACAGTTAACACTTAAGGTGTAACACTTAAAGACTTTTTATCTGCTCTAAGTCCAAGAGGCATGAAAACAATGTACCTGCGTCTTTTTGACCATACAGTATGTTCTATACAGTTTGTATGACTTCAGTATGCATACATTGAGGTAGGGGTCACCCCGAATAGTCGAAGATTAGATTGGAGGAGACGGATTTGATTGCCGATCTCACAGTCGAATCATCGCAGAGGTGTTATGCAATAGGGATCATGCCATTTTGGTCATATGGGCTGTTGCGTAGCTGACGGGCGCACACTGCGCAGCCAACAATATTATTTATGATGTGAAGAAATGGGAAATGTTTAGGGTCGGGTACCGACATCTCGGGTGCATGTGAGCGCGTGGTCTGGCTATGACCCAGCGCAGGATCACGTCTCTCCTCATCTTCTGTGCTATGAGAACGGTAAAGAGTGCATGTTCCGCACGCATCCGTAGATGATTTGCAAATGAATGTGTACTACGTTTCCAAACATTTGTCACTTACTGAATGTTTGGGGCGTTTAAAAATAAGTGAACACTTTTCCCTCTAAATGCATGTAGTTCGTTACTTGGACAGAACTTTACGCTGCAGGGTTCAAACAATGAAAAAGTAATATATCCAAAATCATTGCATATACCAAGTACGGCGCAGACAAAAAATAGTGTACTCAGGTCTTTTGCTTAACTTTCAAAAATAAAAATGGTGACTCCTCAGCTCCCGTGGCCTCATGAGCGAGAAAATCATCCATTCGACACCTACTGAGAAATCCTGGCGAAAGACCATTTAGGTATTTCCCACATACAAGTTTTAGCATCCTGAGATTTCAGACATACTACTCATTTCGCATACTACATAGTTTGAAAGCAGACGATTCGGATGCAGGATGCGTCTTCTCCCCAAAGTATAAAAGTAAATCCTGGCAATACTGGTTCTGAAGAACTCCTAAGCGTTTCTGGAATAGGAGTTTCCCTCCTCCAGTGATTCATTATTGGGAATGGAGGACAGCTGTGTCTAATTAATCTAGTCAGACGGTGTGGTGCGAGATTCAGCGTGGAGAAACCCATCCTGCCGTTTCTGACTTTTCATAAGAGAACTCATGTATAATGGAGACGCGTGGAGATGAGAGAGAAAATAGATGGAGTGAGTGAGAGAAAAAGCTTGTTAGTAGGTCAGTTTCACTGGTTTGACCAGGATGTCCCTGACAGATCCGCATTAACAATTTATGCTCCGATCTATTTTTCAGTGTTTTATCCATTTATCCAGGTAGTTGTGTACACATAAGTCCATCAGATATTTGAACAGTTTCTACTAAGTGAATTGAATGCAAACAAGTCCAGGTCACGTTTAACTGTAAGTAAATGACAAACAATTTGAGGACCATTAAGGGGATTTTTTGCATTGTGACATTATTTTGATAGCAACTGAGCACAGTTAACACAGAAACCCTCATTACCGTAATGCACATTTACTTGCATTTGTAATCCCCATTATTCTCAATGGTAATTCTCATTAGATGCTCATTGTTAAAAACACTGGAATACAAAGGTTTCTCTATAGAAATCAGCATAAATAAATGGAACTACAGCAAATATTACCGTGAGGAAGAAATACTAATACTAAATACTAAAAATAATATTCTATTTAAAACAGAGAAAAACTAATTACGTTTTTTCAATATGCAAACAGTCAATTCAGAAGATGAATCTGTCAATTGTCGAAAACACTGCCACAATGCAAAAAATATCGCTACGCAAAATAAATCCCAAGCAAAGAATATATTTTTCCTTTCGAAGATTTAAGATCAGATGTACACAACATCCTCCGAGCAGAAAAATGCATGCAGTTTTAAAAATACCTTTACATACAGTAAACACACATGCCCACACACATGCATCAGGTATCTGTGTGGATGAGGTAATGCCCTCCTGCACAAGGCAAGGGTCAGTTTCCTTCCCTGGAAACAGTGTTTCCATAACAACGCTATGTTGCTATAAACACCTTGTGAGCAAGTAATTAGGTGCACATCTTTAGCTCCATAATCGTTTCATTCAGACCTATTTTTGAAACTCAGTGTTTTCTTAATTACTCGTCTCTAAATGTGGACATCATTTTTTTCCCTCACTGGTGACTGATTTTTAACAGCCCCCCCCCCCCCCCCCCACACACACACACTTACGCTAATTAAGCTAAACACTGTGTTAATGTGACATGATGAGAGAACGCAGCGAAGCCTAACGAAGGAGCGAAACAACGAGACCGTCACATCCCTTTCCTTACAAAGAGGTGAGCAAATCGTGAAACTTCCCGTGCACACTTGCACCTACGCACCGGGGTATCTAACATTTCATGCGTTCAATGGCGTCAAAACCAGGGCTTTATATCGCTCATCTGTAGCTTTTTGACCACGTCTCACAATGTGACAGTGAACGGAAGAAGGACATTGGGGGAAGAATGGATGTCCTCTACAGCGTAACTGGCATCGGGGGAAATCTGCTTCACAAGTAAAATGGGAAAAATGTATAGCTGTTGAATTTGTGGATTTGATCTCATGGAGGGGCACAGCGTGTTTGGGAGGACTGGGATTGGGACAGGGGGAGAGAGACATCATGGGACGCCCAGCCACAACAGAAGGAGGGCTGTTGTGACACTGAAATGTTTCTAAAAGGGACTTGAAGCTGGAAGTAAACCAAACCGTTAATACATATAGACGGTTTCAGTGACAACAACATAAACGTTGTGTGGCGCAAACCTCCGGTAGACCACAATAAGTAGTTTTGCTGTTAGCTGAATACAATTAATATCCAATAAACATGAATATTAATAGAATGATATTATAACCAAACACAGTTAAGTTCGGGACAGGCGTGTACTTCTGATAACACAGTCTGTACACACCCAACTAACACTAAATATGTTCCAAGAACGATATGTGAACAATACCGTTACGTTATAAAAACATAATTTCTAAATATTTGTATAGTTTCTGCTAACAGCGTCAAAATATTTTTATAATAAAGGTGTCACAATATAGCAGTATTGATAATAACTATGATATTTAAAAACATAATTATCAATATTGTGTTAATACTACTTATTGTGTCATTCGGAACAAAAATTAAGCTTTTTGGTAACAAACCTAAACTCTCTCTCTCTCTCTCTCTCTCTGCATCCATGCAGTAATATTTTGAGTGATTTCTTAAAAAAAGAAACCAAATAAACAATGAATTTAACAGATGGCATGTTTAATGTCATTAAAAATGAAAAATCACAATAATATCTTTATCAGGAATCACGATAAATGTGTGCTGCAAATCTGACATGGTGACAGAACTATTTATACCAACATTCAATGTTAAAGATATCTTAGAAGGTTAAGGGAACGTTAGAAAAGCGTTCTGAGAATGTTCCCTGTTAGCTGGTCATGCTCACTCTGCAACTAAACCAATTCTATTCATCTTTTCTCTTCACATACAGTTTGGTTATTGGTGGACACCACATTTGAATTCAATTGAATTTGCTCTTAAAAATTTCAATAAATGTATACAATATGCAGTATATATATAAGTACAGTAGAGCAACTGCACATAATAACAATAATTACGCAGCGATTGTTATTGTGACTTCTGTGTTCTGTTCACACAGTGCAGATTTAAATGCTGTTGTCGCTTTAACAAAACCCTTCATTGTGTTAAGAAACTCACAAGCCAAAACCCAGTGGGCGCCAGACTCGCAGCGGACAGTAAGCTTGTTTGAGGTATGTGAATCCGCACGAGGAAGAAACTTATGTCAGGTGAAGAAAGAAGACTCTGCCTCCTGTCAAACTCTGTGTAGCTAGAGGGGAAAGTGACAATTCAGAGGCAGGTCAGGGAATTCGATGAAAAACCATCACCATCTTGGAACTAAATGGGTTTGGGGCGCACAGCTGGTGAAGTCCCTTTCTCTTTCTCTCCTCATCTATTTTCTCCATCTTTCACCCTGGCAGGACCTTTCGAAGTGCGCACAGAAAGCCCAGAGTGAGCTAATAAGCATTCTCAGTGGTCCTGGTTCTGACGTGCGGAGAAAGGTCATTCCAGATATATTTACTTATAACAGCACAATGTATTATGGGGACGGTGGTCATAAAAGGCAAGGAGCATACGATATTATTCGCAGTATGAGGGACGCGCTTGGTATCTCGAACGGCTTTCGCATGTGTGATTGCAATAAGTCTCACAGTCATGTTCAATCAAAATCCTTTAATTGAGAACAGACATTAAAATAAAACGCAACCGTGTCCCTACGGTCAGCGCCGAGACCCGAGACGATCTTTTATATTAAAGTGTAAATATTCCAAAGTTGCCATCGCTCAAACAGCTTGTCTAAATCGGTTTTGGGGTTTAATGTTTTAAGATGCAGACAGACCACAAGGGAAATTGTCTGGTGACAGCCACTATTGCTCTTAAAGTGCAATACGCTGCCAAGAATCTTAAAGCCATCACCTGCTATGAAAGCCTCCTCAGAGGAGCGTGCCGAGAATTTCTACCAGATGGATATCCGGCGCCAACCGGAGCACTTCGGATACAGGTCGAGTCAAGCGTTCCTCAAATGTTTTGTCAATGTCGACTACTTTGCCAAGTGAAACAGCAGCGCGGCCGATTGCCTGGCGAATCATGAATAAGTTATTGAGAGGTTTCCTTGGCGATAAGGTTCACTGACATCTTCTGGACTGTGCGATAACTCATGCTAAACTGGAGGGGATGACGGATGTTGCTACCCTTAGATAGCTTTGTCAGTGTCACAGCCTCCGTTCCCCGCTGGGTCCCGAGCAGCCCGGACCGGTGGAGGAGAAGCGCGAGACTCAAATGTCTAGAGAAACGCCAGTGACAAAAAACAAGCTCTCGATCTCCAAACTCAAATAACTACTCACCTGCGTGCCATATTTCTCCATGACCTTAAAGGAAATGACAGCTCTCATCTGGGAGCTGGTGTCAGATCGAAATACAATTGCTCGAGGAGAAGGGTAGCGCGCAAAAAACAATGACAGAAAATGATGTTTTGACCGTCGAAATTCTCCAAACATAATGACCATTACAGTACATTCTTTCATAAAGGGTGAAGAACATGAAGTAAACTTTGGTTTATGTCTACAAATAAGTAAATAAATACAAAGAAGACAATGTCCAATCCTAATAATCTACCTACATACAGTAAGCATAAAAATAACCTACGAGCAGTCATAGCATGTTTTTGTAAATGCAAAAACCTGTCAAGGATACAGGAACGTGCCCTTCCCTACAATAGCACGGATCTTCAGCACATGGGGAATATCGCTTGGAACAGCTTGGTACAGATGTTTGGGCTCTATTGCACGCAAAGGGAGCACATGAGTCTCGACCTTCATCCCAATACACAAAGGCGTGCAGGCCAACATGTCCTTCTGAAAGCCTCATGTCACAACACTTCTGTCTACGCACTCAACTTGATCTAACCTAAAACAAATCATCTATACAGGCAACATGGAATCAAAGACGTACCCTATTTACTTATTCCGTATGATTCTTCTATGCACGTAAATCCAAAAAGGAAATCCGTCATCTTGCATCCAAATGTTAACTAAAACCAAATAGTTTAGATATCAAAAGGGGGCTGCATTATCTCTAACAGTAGCCTTAAATAAAGTTCGGTAAGGGTTACTTTAGTCATTTAGTAAGTAGTCCTCTATAATTGACTGCAAACTCAGTTAGTTGTGCTGACACAACAAAATTCA
Source organism: Barbatula barbatula (assembly GCF_947034865.1). Lineage (NCBI taxonomy): Eukaryota > Metazoa > Chordata > Actinopteri > Cypriniformes > Nemacheilidae > Barbatula > Barbatula barbatula. The sequence continues at coordinate 19,199,589 of NC_136783.1, forward strand.
ATAATGAAATAGAACTGTAGGCTACACAAGATCTGAGGTTACAATTAAAGGTCCTAACAGCTGGTTTGTTACTTCTGGGTATCAGCCAAACTGAGATTTGACAACGCACAGCTACAGTAGAACCCCACAATAAACTTGGAACCAATAAACCTACCGTAACTACATGATCTACAATCATGACTGACCATCTGAGAAAAAAACCTCTCGAACCTTTAAGGTGTAGACCAAATATAAATATCCTATCCGTTACACTATTCCAACATCCATCTCTAAACGCCACTCAATACAGGTTGCCCACGTTTGGTTTGGCCGCGAGTGTAACTGCTATTATTGACAAGCAAGACGTGAGACTGTACAGACGTCCATTAAGATTTAATTAAACTATATCTAGCAGTCGGATCAAAGTCTAGAAAATTCAATACGCAACATTACCGAGGGGTCTTTCTCATTCTCTCCACCTCTTCCAACACTTATTTTCAGATTAAGCTCCTGGTTTTCTTTCCAAGAAAGCGTTTCTTTATTCTTTACCAATTTTCTTGCACTTGAGAACCTTGACAGACACTTGGCAGGCTGAATGCCCCTCGCATCGAGGGTCTCTCTTTCATCTCCTCCAAAACTATGGACTCTGTTTATTTATTTCCCTCTCTGCCCTGAATCTTCCAGAACTTTCGAGCATGTGTGGGCAGGCATGAATCAGTTACAGCGCGCTGTGGCTTCAGTTAATCATGAATAATTGGCCGGGGCCAGTAGTGAGGCATATGTTAAGAATGAGTGACTGATGATGCCTTTGGCTAGACACTACTGACCCCTCAGCCTGTTTGAGGAGTCGCGGCACGTTACTAATATGGGGGAGAGGTAAAAACAAACAGAAATCCGTCTGTTTAGCTCCGTCGGCCAATTACAAGGATCCAATTAGGGAACAACATCCCAGAGCCAGTAATACAATTTACTACAGAGGCGGGATTTTATCTGCAAAACCTATTCCTATTCTCAATAGCCACGCCATCTTTAATTTGTCGTACGCACTATTCTAGGCCTTTTGCGCACCGTGAAGTAATTTAGCTATCTAGTGAAGAAAAGAAAACCTAATTTATGATTCTGTCAGCTGTCAATGTGCTTTCATTGGTTATTCCGTTTTAGGCGTGAAAGTAACACTGATCTCAAGGTGAAGCACTTATCAAGCCGCTAACGATTTTTACTAGCTAACCGAATTAGAAAAAAAACAATAATGGATTTTTATATAAAATTGTTAGTTATAGTGTACATTATACCACTATGATATAACATATAGCATGAGTCAGAATGCTGTCCTTTACCAAGATAAAATGATCTCTTCACTCTTTTGTCATCCCGGAATGAATACTTTCTTAGTCGTTGTGTTAACTTATATAATACTCGTAAAGTGAAATGCTAAAAAGCACACAACTGTGGCAGGTTGATACAATGTCATACGCATGTTTGTGAAAGCTTGCTAAACTAAGTTGATGTTAAAGGTGCCGTTCGAAATTGGCTGTTTTCGAAGCTTTGATTATGTTTTTGGGGGGTTTAACAATGGACGTTCATGTTTCTAGTTTCAAGTCTATTGTTCACCGCTGTCTCTCTTCAATCAACCATTGGATTGCCTTCAGATAGGTTATATTATTCAACACTAATAACAGAAGCGTTAGTTTTGCCTTTTTACATTGACCTAAGTAGGATAATAAAACAAGCAGATTGACCAGGAGACATATGCAAACAGGACTTTCACGGACGTTTCATAGAAGTGACATAGAAGTCAGTGTGTTACACAGATCAGCTTTTACTTCACAGCCGATGTTAAAATCGGGGAAGTTCTTATTTGACCGTTGGTTATCCAAATGTTATTACCAGCTGTAGGACTTGATGAAGTCAATTAGCGCGCAGCTCCGTTACATGTTTACAATCTCTGATAACCAAACACTACTCCAGCAGCTCTTCCTCATCTCTAAGGAAGGACTCGCCCCATTTTCAGCCTATTCTTTTGAGCGGAGGTTATTCAATAACTCGGAATAAGAGGAAGTCATATACATGTGGGATGGCATGAGGGTGAACTTTCATTTTTGAGTGAATTGTTGATTTAAAATTGATTTTCTTAAAAACTGTAGATTATGGAACAAGAAGATTTTCTAAAAAGCCTCACACCGTGTATACACCGAAATAACTAAATTACCAAACAGAAACAGCATTGCATCCTTTTGTCATGTTCTATAAAAAATCCTATTCACATACTCTATGAAAAAAACAAGGTGCAAGTTAGTGAAAGAATTAACTCCCCGATGCCTTAAACCAGCGAGGTAAGTTACATCAATGGTAAAGTGCCCATTGTTTGATAAAGACTGATTCCTTTGCCCCCCGATCCATCCAGAATGTTACTTCCAATGTCCAATGTGAAAACCAAGCAAAGAGAAACTCCATCATAAATTGGAGCGATGCTGAGTGCCAGTTGCCAAACTCAGCAGGATGCTTTTGAGGCCTGAGGCTGGCACGATCATCTAAATTTTTTATTATTTTTATTTATTTATATTTTTCAACTCTTGTCTGGATGACTATGATGCCGTCTGCCAGTTTGTGTACACAGACGAAACTTGAAGTATTTCTGCTAGAAAGTGGAGCACAGGGCAGCCGTGTTTAAATCCAGACTCGAGAGAGACTCTGTGTTAGTTTAATTAGCTTCCGGCCGGTATTGTCATCACCGCAGCCGCTTTATTCCACTGACCTTTTTCTGCTTTATTTTCTATATCTGCAGTTTTTATTGGTGCAAATGTTTTTTAATGTCATGCTTGGTAATGTTGTTTGTGTTTTGCGTATGCGCGCACTGCCTTCCAGTCGAGCATTTGCAATTCACGACTGCTGATTTTCTCAGTTTTGTATTTTCCTTGGAGTCGGTCTTTCAAGACGTGATAATTTCTGCACCGCGGTGACCGTGCCTCCGCCTTGTCATTGAGGCTTACAGAACGTATTCATTCACAGCCTTCAACCAGAGACCTCGAAGAAAAGCGTTGACGTAGACCCTGCTCTTAAACAAATAATAATAATGCACAGAAAGGCACAAAATTGGACATTGACACTAATACGATACAATCTCCCCTAATGTCTTTTCATCCAAATTTCCATTACCCTGCATCCTTCCATGTTTGAATATTTGGTGATTTTTTAAGTCATATTCCCTCCGAATGTGAACAGAACAATAATCTTATAAAAGGAAGCGGGGTACCAAGGTTGTTTGCGATGACTGCGAGCAAAGTCACAACAAACACACAGCACCCAAAGAAGTATTTGCATACATAATGAGTTCCCTGCAAACAGCTCATGGAGACTAACCGAAACCTAATAAACCATCTGTGACGGGTGCTCTGCTCTTGGACGCGTGCAATAGAAAAGTGGAGGTGTGAGGGCAGCAGGTGTCACCTGTGTTAAAAGAATGGCGCTGATAACTTTCCTTAATGAAACGGGCCTTAAAAAACGGCCAAACAAGAACAGTGCTTATCCAGCAAAAGCGCTGCTAGATGGAGCGTAAAGTGCACACATTTTCCATGACGCCACAGTAATGAGGTTTTATATTGGTCTGGCCCCTAACTCCCTCTCGTACAGGCCATCCCACCAGCCTCTCCTCACCTAAGTCTGCTTCTCCATCTCTGTTCTAGCTCGTGTTAATGTCCACTGCCAAAACGGACCTGCTGAACACAGAAACACCTTCACGTTCAATCGTAATCAGATTTCACATCAAAGAACCAACGTTTGAAAGTTAATGCACGACACCGCTCGCCCGTTCTGCATTCCTTGCTGGATTCAAATTAGCATTTTAATTCTGAAGACGTCTGAGCCGAACAAAGACGTGCGCAATTTGTTCGGGATGATCGCTTTTTGAAAATTTGAAAGCATCGGAGTGTTTTAATAAGTTGAAGGACAGCCCTTTACATTTTCCAAAAGAAATGCGAATAGCACAAAAATCACTTCTACGATGCTCAAGTTTCATACTTCTTCGTAAGTATGGTAACTATGATAACTAAAAACTTTAACTATACTTGTGTACTTGTGCGGTTTTACATTATAAATGTGCAAAATGTATTATAAATACATTTTGATTGGCTTTCGATGTTTTATCGTCCATTAGCTACAAAAGAGAGATATTGTTTCCATGTATAGTTATAATATGAAGTCTTTCTATAAGAAAAGTTTTACAAATCAATCTAAATGTTATAGTTGTCGTCCTTCCTGCCAATGTATTTTCATTCTTCTCTAAAAACCAGCAATAACTCACCATAAGTAAAAACTGAATTATTTCATTATCCGGATTAAGACCATGCCTAGCTCCTCTCTACTGTTTGTTTTGCGCAGTCAATGCTCATTTAAAGTTTTATAATCCACCTGCACATTTATCATAAAGTTCACGTTATATAAGGTGTACGAAAATTTCATCCCGCTTAATAACATGACCTCATTACTAGATGACATTATTCCCCGCTTTTTGTAAACCAGGAGTCAAATCTGGAATCGATAGAGCGGCACCAGAGAGATTAAATTAAGCACGGCACAAACTGATTAGCTCATTTCATTCCGCTCAGTGTTTCAGAAAGCGTGCCAGCGCGCCGTACGGGCAGATGCTGCATCCATTCAGCCCGGGAAACTCGCTCAGCATTCCTCCCCTCTTGACCAAATCACGGACCCACGTGTGCTGGCGCTCACAGCTGTTCTCGCGCATGTATCTACGGGGGAAAAAAGTGCTAATCGTGGCATGCAAGCTAAGTTTCACTGAAACATGATGAAGTGTTGCCTTAAGTATTAATAAAGTGTAGGTAAGTTGTGCGCATTAATCATTGTCTCTGCGCTGCGGTGCGGTGCTCCTCCAGGGGTCTGTCCTATGAAAATTTAAATGTATCTGAAGTCTCGGTGAAACACACCGTGTTAACTAATAAATAAATAAAATAACACAAACATGTAAGCGGGGGACACTAAACCCCTCCTATAGTTTATCATAGTCATAGTGGCCATCCGACGAAGAGTCCATCTCAACCCCGGCCAATAAAGAACGGCGACATGCTAAAGATGATCAAATGACGCTCCAGAATACAGAATAGAGATCATGGAAGATTTCAAACGCACAGCTTCTCTCGGTACACTAATTAAATCAATGGAGAGACAGGCTTGAGAAAGAGCGAGAGATTGGTTGGGTAAAATAATGAAGCGCTTTAAAAATTATCTGTGCTACCGTGGGGCCCGCCAGCCCAGACAGTCTTGAGCCGAGCAGGGATATGCAATATGCAACCAAATAGGCGAGGTATATTAATCTTGGCATGCCTCTGAGCTCCGGCTAAATGAGATGGTCCCTAAGCAACTGCCTCCAATTTTGATTTTTCTCCCCCATCCTCTTTTTCCATAGATTGGTGTCCGCAGCCCTCATTGATTTAATGTTTAAAGCTCCCTTCCTCCATGTACCTGGTTCAGAATTACAATGGAGTTTAAAAAAACAAACCGTGGAAGCGGCCTCTTCACGAGAAGCATCAAATCTATACAGCGAGATTCAAGTGCCCACTTGAGACAAAGCTTCTGCTTTGAAAAGTTCTAGATTCTCAGTGTTTCAGTTCGACTTAAATGCCGAATTGAAAACATAATATTAAGTCAAAATATTTCCACACTATTAATCTGGAGAAATTAAAGAACGCTTTATACAGTCGCTTGGGTTCCAAAGCTGTCATTGAAGTCATTCCTAGCCAGTGTGACTTTCTTTCTTCTTCAGAACGCAAAAAAAAAATGTTGAAGAATGTTGGACAACACTGCACACTCTGACTGTTCATCTCACGAGCACCAAACCAGCACACGGGTCCTTTATTTTGGAAAGAGAAAATACATTTAAATATATTTGGTAAAGCTCAACTTTCGTGGCCTTGAAACACACTTTTATTTGGTGGAGGATGAAGTGGAATGTGTGGTGCTTGGTGCTTCATCTAAGGTGCTCTCACACTAATTTTCGATTTCTCTTTATGACTATGCAAATGCAAACATCGCCTTGCAGCTTGACTCGATAAATAATCATACTACGCATCTATAAACTACAACACGCTCCCTTGTACGACACCAGACGATCATTACAGCTCATGATTTCATTCTCCAGCCTCGTACAGGTACAGCTTGTACTAAGTGGCACCAGAGCTGTGTTATTTTTCAAATCTCTCCGAGCAGGGTCAGCAAGAACAGAACCTCCATCGTTGTCTTGGAGACCAACACGTGTGACGCGCTGTTATTGACCATGGCTTACCTGGAACGTATTTGTTTTTCCTTTTCGCGCTAAAAGGTTGAACTAGGTACAGATGATAAGAGAAGCAGCGCAAAGATTGATCAAATCTATCCTCCCACGGAGAACAAACACAAATGTACGATTTACCAGGGCAACTCAAAAGCCAAGATGAACGACGTCAAAAATAGGTAAAAGCGGATAGCAGCAGGGCATTGTAATCAGAACTATCTGACCTCTATCTGTAGTGCCATACACCAGAGGGCCCAGTCCGGTGGGATGTATACTGTATGTTGAAAAGAGGACATCAGTCATGTAGTAGGTTATTCTGAACCAAAGACTTATACAGCAAGGTTATATAAATACGGCCTCAAAGGAACGACCGTCCGGGAGGAAAACATTGGAGGTCGAGGTGGATTCCTATCCCAATCTCTCTGATCTATTGTTCAAAAGCCTGGTATTCCCTTTGTGATAGCATCTATTTGAAACCTATCTGCACCGTCGCTGCGACGAAAAACAATGGAGCAATTTGTTTTACCTTATCTTGCAAATGAGCGATGCACCTTCAAGTGACAGCATCTGTACGCTGTGTCGCGGCAAAGCGGAACCTTAATACACAAAACTAATTAATGGCAATTGTGAGCAGGAGCACGACACGGTGATATTGGAGAGGCTTTGAGAATTGTCACCGTAGAGGGTTCGTATGGCGCTGATGATTGTGTGGGAAATAATAGCCAGCTCGAGGTCTGGGCTGTTTCTAGGTGTTGTCGGAAATTGAAAACTGCTGAGGCATTTCAACATCAACTCTTTGTATTACAGAGCGGCTTTCTGCGTTGTTTTCTGAAAGCAGCATTATTCTACAACGGCAAGGCCATTGTTAGTGAGGCTCGTTCTGCTTATACGAGACTTCCGAGATTTACATGAAGTCAAGCCGACAAGATACAAAAGATAATTGAACAGGAGTCACACAACTCTGTGGGATGAATCTCATGAAAACGCGTCTGGATCGTAAATCATCCTGAGAAAAAAATCAGAAGAAATTGAATTTTGCATAAAGAAGATGAAACCTGCGTTTTATAACCATTTGTTGTTTTAAGTGACATCTGCGGAATTATTCGTATAACTCTCGTTGTCATATGAATGTTTATCTGTTTATGCGGTCACACTTTATTTTGATGGTCCCTTTTGAACAGTCAGTTGACTATAAGGATGTTGACATGTAAGTAGAGAGAATGTTCAAAAGTGACCATCAAAATAAGCTGATACATGTCATTATATTATTCAAATTTTACTAGTAGATTACTAAAATGGAAACATATGTTTAGCTAAAATCAGCATAATGAAGTAAAACAAATACTATCATGATGTCTAAATAAAGAGCTTGTTTGGAAAAACTGATAAACAAAATTAAAAATCATGTTTTTTATCATTGACCTAAATGTAAATGTATTATGTTATAATGTTTTTATTGTGTTTTTAGTATGTTGGCTGGTAGTTATTAAATCTTAATCAAATCAATCCGACTGCAGTTTGATTTGTATCAGTTGGAATGTACAGTACAATATAAACATTATGATTTATGTTTGATTATCATATTTTCTTTTTTTGAAAATAAACTCTTTAAATATTTCACTGTTGAAATTAGCTATTTTATTTTGCATTACAGTGACAAAAGAAAAGTCATTAAAAGCTTAATGTTCTAAAAGGCTGCTTCATTTTCTTTAAGAAAACACAGCATAATAACACAATTTCTCATTTCTTCATGATTTTTGGATGAAAGATGACAAGGAAAATGTCTTTGACAGTTTTGTGAGATTCACCTCAGCGCTAGAAAATATGATAAACTGTGAACGGAGTTAGCAATAATTAGCCATGTCAGAAACCATAATTTAGCACAGAAAAGTACTTGAGCGATTAGGTCTTGCTATTATCTCTACTTTTATTAACTGTTCTTAATTAAAAACGCCTTATTAAATACACATGCTCTTGGCTAAATACAGCAAAACTGTACCTGATTTAATTTTGCTTGTTAAAACTGCTTATTAAGCCGAAGCTAGTGCTTAGTTTTAGCATCACAACATACAGCGAGGGTACGAAAGCGTCCTGAACTCTCACACGGTGAGGACGCGCTCGCCATCACACATCACTGTCACCCCGGCCTTGCACGCACCAGGTCAGAGCAGATAAACAGCTGTCTGGATCACGGTCTCGACTGTGTTCAAAAGGACAGGGATGAATAAGGAGGTCAAACCCGACGAGGGCTTATTAAGGGCAACGGTCACGCACCGCATGTGTTTTCCCATACGCTTTAGTGAGAGGCGAATGTCCGTTTGTTATCTGGACGCATGAGGACCATGAGATGGTCAGGAGTGAATGGACTATAAGAGAAGCAGCTGTCTACTTTTGTCATCTGTTAGCCAGGGCTGCAAGTCCTGATGATAAGGGTTGTCAAACCAGCTTTGTCTTTCGATCGGTGGACGTTTAGTTCAGAGCATCTCACATCTGTACGCATTAATGTTGTCATTTACACGGGTATCCGTTTGTGGTTGATGGATATTTTGATGATGCACGTTTCTTTTGTTCTACCCAAATCTGTAACTCAAAAAGGACTAATGAAATAAATAAAAGAAGAAAATAATATTTATGTAAAAATGACAAAGTTAACCCAATGTGTGCATTATCCATTGAAAAAAACAAAGTCGGATTTCCTAGTAATGCACGGATCCATCAGGGAGAACATGTCTAAAAATAGAGACAGACAGACAGACATTATCAAATGGAAATGATATCAAAACAAACCAAAATTATAGACAACTTTTATGTGTGGTTTAGGGGAAGAAATAAACAACACAGGAGTTGACTATAAACATAACAGGAAAAAAGATAATAAAAGAATCAATGATGGGAGAAACAAAAGATGAAATGGTTACCAAGGTTACGATGGAGGTCTAGGTTCAGATGGCGAGTTCAAAAAAACTTGGAAACCGCAACGGCAGATGCTCTGTCGTCTCTGAAGGAAACAAAAGTACAGGGGAAAACGAATGAATACAGCCATCAAACTGAAGAAACACAGCTTTATGAAAGCATTCAGTCCAGAAGGAATTAGCTTATTACTGAGATTAGATGTCATTAGCACAGTAAGATAACAAACAAAAGTGGTCAACAATAGGTCAGTGAGGGCGTGAAGTACTCTGAGAAGTCTCATTAGCTAAATACTACATTTACATTGTGTGGCGTACAAACATAAGCACCCCGGTCAATGTATGCGTGTTCCAGCTTTTGTCCTTCTACGTGTGCTCCGCTAAGCCATTATGAATTACCTTCGAGATTACTGTAAGAAAAGACTCGTTGTTTTTCATCTTTAACCCACTGAGAACATTAAAAGTTACTTATCGCATGGATAAGCCAGAAATTGTTCCCCTTTTTTGGTACAATGTTCAAACATAATGAAATTACCATAAACTACGTTCAAGTCTAATCAGGAATGGCTCCTCCAACAGGGAATACACTGCTTGATGTAATTATTGAACTCGCCTGGAATGTTTCGGGCTCTCGATTATTTTCGGTTTTAATGCATTTTTAATTGTAGCCGTGTTCCCGTCCTCCCATGTAGATTAGCATCAAGACGTTAGTTTACAGGCACGATGGAAACAACAAACCGTGCGTGTGTTCAGGTGCAGCTAGCCCACCTCCTGGACACGGTCAGGCCTTTGATTCAAGGCCCGGTGTGGAGCTGCATGCTAATGAACGCTCGCAGCAGCTAAAATATGATTAGCCCCGGCGCAGGCCCTCTATTTACCCGGCCTGAAATGCATGCCAACTGCAAAAGAACAAAAACCAACCCAAGACCTGCTAGCTGGCATTTTCCAGCCTCCGTTTTATTTAGATTTTTTTAAGAACGTTTTGTCACCGACGTGGCAACAGTGAAAAGCCATCAGCAAAATGAGATAGTGTTTACAGGGTGAGCTGAATGAAAAACAGCCCCTGTAATGTCTCCCGTTCAGCGGACTATAAGTGTTCCTCTGCGATACGCGGGGAAGCTTTAATGGAAGGAAAAAAGACGAATGCTCTCGCCATAATTACAACTGTTTCGGCGTGCGTAGCGTAATTGTGATGGTTTCTTACACCCGTGCAGAAGTGCTAACAAAAGCAGTCTATTGTTACTGCCCCTCCGACAAAAATCCCCCCCGCAACTAATGATTCAAGAATCTAATTTTCCCGCACCTAATGATTGTGAACGGAGAAGGTTTTGTGCTGTAATGGCCTGCTTCGTAGTAAATAAGCGCGAAAACCGCCGTGATGAGGAAATTATTCCGCGCGCTCGGATCCGGGACCTAAAACATAAGCAGAAGCGAGATTAGCAGGTGTCCTTACGACAGCGTTTCACCTCGATGGGGAAAAGAAAAGATCAGCAAAGCACATACGAATTTCAACGTGTCTCCATTTTATGAGAACTGCTGAATCATCCGCACTGTCTTGCCTACTAGCGTTTATTTCATTACCGTAACACCGTTCATTAGAATCAAATATGTGCGTGCGGTAATTTGAGGAGTGATTTGGGCCATTAAAGTGGTTAGTCGTACGAAGCCATCCTTTAAAAAAAACTGAGAACTCTGTGAGATTAAGCGATTCCATAACAGTAGTTAGATGTTCTAAATGATACACAAAAGTGCTCATGGTCCACTGATGGGACTCGTTTCTCTCCAGCGAGCTGTGCTTGAATGGTGTATATGTTCAAATTACTCACCCACTTACCCTCCGACCAATCTCCGAGATTGTATTAGGATGACTTTTACAAACACGGACTCCGGATCACAAGAGACACGAACATTCATCAGCATGAATGTTGCGTGACGTCACGTGAGGAGCTCATTCCAGCATATGCAGTTTCTCAAGTACAAGAGTGCGCGGGGCGCAATTACCCGTCCTTTGGGAAATACAATCTGAATAGCTCATCAATACTTGTTACTTCTGTACGACACAGGGGCTGGATTTATTCGTTCCCTCCCTAAACTCCCCCGGATGTACACTTTGAATATCCGTTGTGGGGAAGCGCTGGATAATTAAACATGTTTGCTAGGTTTATCCTTGTGGTTTGACGGCACGGGCCTCTCCTCATTTCCCCACAAGTAGTTTTTGAAGTAGTTTAACATAGAGTGTTTAAACAGAGGAGATCAAAGAAAAAAGATCGTCCCAGTGCATTCCTGGATACCTTTCCAATGCGTGACCTGAACGACCAATTGGCGAATGCAAATCACCTCGGGGAACTTGTATCAGGAGGTCACAAAACCAACGTCTTCACTGAACATGTGTCTGCCTCCGAGATCTCAGAGATGGTTCCAGGGTCGTGGTCGGCCTCTTGATACAAGCTCAACACAGACGTCAGGAGGTGAGTGACCTTTTGAAATTCTCCGTATCGAGATTCACCTGTCATAATGGGTCAGCAAGTGCTGGAAAAAAGCTAGTGCACCACCACGATTCTAACTTTAAGACTTTTTCGACAGCATGGCTACGCTGATCCACCGGTTACACCAGCACACAATTTCAACTAACTGAACATTTACACTGGTGGTCTTCACTGAACATTGCATTAGGGAATTCTCTAAATCCATCCATCAAAGTAAATCTATATTACAGCCTACATAGGCCATGTGTTGGTCCCACAATGACCCCATGTGTTAAAATACGACCTGTGTACCAAGTAAACTAGCTTATCAGTCTGTCCAGAGGTACAGTAGCATTGTCAGAGTATCATACAGAAGGCGATTCTCACACAATAGTTGCATCGCAAAAGACAGATTTGAAAAATCTGTCACTAGTCCAGCCATTCCTGAAAGGAAAACTCACTTTTTAAGATGGAAATAAAAAAAAACTAAATCCTTGAGCCATGTGACTGGGGATTTGAAGCGATGTGACTTCACATTTCCTGTTGAAGGTGTTGAGGGGTGTGGGGGTAGAGCGACCTGTCACTTAGGACTGCCACTTTAGGTCGTGCTCTAACTCTGTGATGTTCTTGAGAAGACAAACGCTTTGCCTAAAAGCCATTTTGTGTTTTTTTGCTCTCCTCCTCCTCGAGCCTTTTCGCACGAACATGACTGTGCTTATCACTGAAGATATCGTCAAGAATAGACTGCAAATGCATCTCAGGAAACCACCAGCTGTTAACCTCCATTTGTCTACGAGACGCACGTCATATGGAGTCAAGTACCCTACGCATCATACGCCTGTGTCGGCATCTCCTACGTCTGGGAAAGATGAGAATTCAAATGATTTTGCCATCAAGTTATTAATCATTACAACATTTCACAACGAGAGTGGTTTACATTTTCTAGAGCGTTGTGGGTGGTTGTAGAATCTACAATATTTTGGTTCCAAGATGTAGCTCAGGTACCTCCATCAAAGCCTAAACTATAAAGGACTTTGCACTAACCATTCAGAAAAAATAACAGCACACCTTCCTTTAATAACCCACCTAATCCAAAGTATCATCAAGGAACACCAAAAACTGCCACTCAAAAATGATCTAAGGGACTTACTTTGTGAGACCGAGGCCACAAACTCAAAGATGTTCTCTTCACTGTCTAGACCCAAAATATGCCAATAACATACAAAAGTATGCATCAGCAAAGTCCTCTGACCCCGGTAAAATCTCTTCCCACGGCTGCGGTTTGGGGCCTGGATCAAGCCTCGAAGTGTCACACCTAGTTACAGCTGAAGTTGGACGGAAGAGGACCAGTGGGTTATGAATTTGAGATTGAGGTGGCATGATTTGTGCTCTCCGTACTGTTAAGAGTCCCATCAACCTCCCGTACATTATTAATGGAGCGCCAAGGTAATGCAAGGTTGTCTTAGGGGTTTTTTAATCATGCAAAAATTGCCCTGACAGCATGGCATCCATTTTCCAAATGAGAACTGGTTAGCTTAAGAGCCTATGTCATTGCTCGAGGATTGCGTAAAAGTCGGAGCTGAAATTTGTTTTTTCAAGGAAAGGACAAGAATGAAGTCTTGTCTGACAAATGAACTCTTTTCCTAACAGCTCACTATAACTGTTGGAATTATTGCAGGATGTTAAGCATTATATAAATCAACATATAGCATGTTGTTGTTTTTGAAGTTTTATTAAAAGTCCTCTAAAGTCATGCAACTTGCGTGACGAACAGACCCAAAGCCATTATTCACTGTCATTTCAGTCATTAATTCAAAACATTATGCAGCTCAAATATTGCATCTGGATAGATGTCAACCATACCATCAAACATCATTGGTTCCTGCATGACTCGTGACCAAACATCACGACATCAAACCAGCCCCATAGGCACCAAATCTGATTTGAGAGATGGATAATGATTTGCACAAATTATTCGATTTGAGAGTGAATAATGACTTAAATTGTTTGGAAAAAATAGTTAATTGCTTTTTAATGACTTGAAAAAGTTTACAGCATGTGCTAAAAAAAGCTTCTTTAAAATTCTCCTTTGGGTTTAACACACATACTCAAAACCCATTCAGATTTGGAACAACACGCGGGTGAATAAGTAATAAAAGAATGTTAATTTTTGGGTGAACTATTTCTTTAATGCTGAATTGCATTTCTCCCATGTCCCGCGTTTTGTTTCAACACGGCTATCACCATCAGCGTTCTCATGTTATAGAGGATGCCTCGCGTTCTCCGTGTGCCTGGAGGCCTGGAGGCAGGCAATTTTAGCACAGCGCTGAGAATCAATACTCCATCTCACTGTCAGAGTGCAGCGCACCAATCCTTCAAGGCCCCTGTTATTTATATTGTTTTAGCCCCACAGTCGCAAAAAAGGCACTGATGATGAACGCTGTTCCTCTCCCTCTCCACAAAAGTTAAAGAGTGCACAGGAGGAGAGTTAAGGGTTGGGGGTGGCATTATTGTGTAAAGCCCCTCAAAGTGCCATTTTCCTCAATGCCCAGCGTGCGCAAATTCATTTCACATTCACTTCTCTTTTGTTTTTTTCTCTAAACAGCCGTTCACGGGTTCCTCGTGTCTTGACAGCACGCTTTTAAAATGTACATTCGGCTCGGCTGTGAGGGCTACAGGCCTTTTAAAAATTCTCGTCAGCAAACCTTGTGCATGTTTTGATTGGACGATTACGGTTGTCACACGAGAAGTTAGACGGAGAGTACTTGACCTTTTCTGGGTTTCTGCAGTTGGCCTTCTGAAATCTTCACCTCTAAAAGGGCAACAAATAGCCTTTGCTCTGGACATGTGAATAAGAGTCTTTTGAATAAGAATAAGTGATTCTTGAGCATGTGATAAGGAACATTTGAAAATGATTTGCTTAGCTGAAGAGCAGGCAGCACAACAAAAAACTGAAGACTAAAAATGTGGGGTTATTTCTAATCCAGCATCGGGTCAAAACAACCCAGAATAGGTTGATTTATGTTGGGTTTGTCTTTTTTTTGACCCAACCCTGGATTGAAAAGATCCCAGCACTTTTAAGAGTGTATCAAATATAATCATAGTTTTGAAAGTGAAATCATAATATTAAAATGTTACACGTGAGGTCATTCATTTATAGTGTTTCCTACTCGCTAGCAAAGCTTAATGTAATTATTTTCTATAAACATACGAACTCTTTTAAAACCTTACAAAATATCAGCTTTGCATGTGCAAATAATTCAAATTCAACTAAAACTATTCTTTATATTCAAAACCTAAATTGCATTAAAGACATTATTCTTGCTTAACGTCTCGCATCTGTATTACCGTCTAAAGGTGCCTTCACACTGCAAACACACATACACAGGGTGTTTAATAAGTGTCAAAACAAATTTCATATGCACAAAACGTAAAACCCAAGCATGCAGTGCACAGCATCAGATAGAAACCAATAATGAGACCATGCACCCAAACAACTTTATCTGGTGATACACTGATGACATTTCAATGTCATCAAACCAACAAATACTAAGATAAGAAGTGAATATTTGGTGCAGTCCACTGGTAGACTGCTTAAAAAGGGATACTTAAGCCAGGAAACAAAATTTCCCCATGTTTTCCTCAACCTCAAGGCATCCTAATTCAATATGACTTTCGTCTTGTAGAAGTTATAATACAAAGTATCATTTTTCTTCCAAGCGGTGAGATATTTTGAAGCTCCAAAAAGTGCATCCATCCATCAAAGAACTGCAAGACCATTCTCCATCTGCTCCGTGGTCTTAACACAAGTCTTCTGAAGCAGATCGAAGCGTTTGTTTAAGAGAAATAACCATATTGACAACGCTATTACCAATAATGTCTAGCTTCTGTTATCCCTCTGCTGCGCTTGAACCAGAGGCTTGTTTTTCTGGCAAATGACGGTGACGAAAGCTCCCGCAAAGAGGAGACGGCATCCTATTGGAACAAAACTAAAAATGACAACTTTTAATATTTATTGAAATATTAATATAATTGAAATATTAAACACAGGAACTTACAACACGCCTGTTGTTTATCATTTGCCAGAAAAACAAGCCTCTGGTTCACGTGCAGCAGAGGAATAACAGACAATGGGCTTACACCGCAGTCATAAGGGTTGCGTACTTCATTCAACAATGATAAACCGTTCCCAATATCACCCCAAAAATCTAAGTTGACATCTCTTTAAGATTTTAATTATTTCTTCTAGACATCAATGAGTTTAAATAGAGTGCGATTGGAAACTTTTGCTTAAGGCATCTGCACCTCCAAAAAAAACCAGAAATCTCGGGTTTCAGAAGAGATCTCAACGATGTCACAAACTGAGCTCAGATTTGTCAAGAGATTGAAGATCTCAATATGAACTCTTTCTTCAAAATTGACCCAAGTCCAGTTTATTTTACCTCTACAATCGACATTCATTTTACACTTCCATCCTCCAGATGAATTTCAGTCTCATTAGTGTCTGTTTTGACACGGTTCTGAGACCAAATGGACACTTAAATGAAACAACTCCAAATCTCCAGAGCTATAAAATATTCATCCGAGAGGCATCATTTACGCAAAACATGATTTTAAATGCATTTGTGACATTCACCGAGGTTTGCATGTAATCGCAGATCACCTTTTGTGAACCAGTGCTGAATGGAAATCCCCACGATCTGAGCTTTAATATTTCATGTTTGCAACTTCTCTAGGTTTAACATTGTTTTGTGTCAAATTACGAAGCGCAAGATAAATAGTTTGCTTCTGTGCAGAAGACAAAAATAACATTATAATGTCTGCATTTTAAAATCAAGAGTGACAGCAGCAGAAGATGAAGACTGAGCGAATCTGCCTCATATGACTCTTGGACTTCGGCATTTGAAAAGATACGCTGTCTTTTTTCACCATAAGATAATTGGGCAAGAAAAAGAAAAGGGAAGATGATACTCATGAGTTCACTTGTCCTTTGACGCTCTTTCAAGCAAGCACACACCCTCACTAATGATGCCTTGCCAACCGTGATAGCTCTTGTTAGACGCGGAGAAACATCACACGCTAGACCTTTTCTGTGGTAACAGCCGTTTCGACCGTTTCACACTCTCCGAGATGTTAAAAAAACCATCTCGAATCAGCTTTCTGATGTCTCTTGATGAGATATCCATGTTCCTGCTCAAGAACAAAGGAAACATAACAAACCCAATTTCAGTCACTTGAACGGACCCGGCAACGTTAACATCCACACATGAGAACTGTATGATATGTGTAAACATTGTCATGTTTCATCATCATCCGCTATAAAAGTCTTGTCAACACCCTCCCCCGACACAACAGACCTGTCCATCACTTCAAGAGCAAGAATATGCTTCCATTCAAATTCTGCTGTCACATAGCAACCAGATAACCTTTGTGCGTTCTCAGACGCAATTATTGAGGCTGTCGCACTGAGATTTGTTTCACACATGTGGACGCCCATGTACAAGGACAAGATGAAAATGTCTGTTGTATTTACGATTATGTATTGATTGTTACAACAAACCACACAGAAGTAAATATCATATTCATATAAGCAGACATAGTTATCCACGGCAGTGGCTCTCAAACTTTTTTCATTGTTAGGCCCCCGTTGTGTAGAGTGCATCATTTTTGCAGACCCTTAACTAAAAACGTACAATCTTAAACTTAGAATTTACATTTAAGAAAATACATATTCAGTTATACAATGCTGGAACGTCAATACTTTTGGTTGGTGGACTTGTTTTTCAGATGTCTGATTTGCTAAAGATGCTAAAATATTATAGTTAAATAAAGTATAATGTAGTAATATTACAGTTTTAATTTCTTTTAAACACTTTGTCACAACATAATTCCTACCATCACAATCGTGTTATTAGATAGCCTCGAAGCTTCAGTATTACTCAGCAAATGTGGAAAACATTATAAATCGTCATTGTCCTCCTGAAACCTCGTTTGTCCAAATTCGCTGTTTTTCAGAAAATGGAAAATACACTGTACCTTTTAAATGGTTGAATACAATGTTGTCAAAGTTAATAGGTTTTATTGGTTAGATATTTGCAAAACTCAATGACAAACATAAAGGGTGACTCAAAAAAATTAAATCACAAAATATGGAGATAAAAGGTTTCAGCAGCGACATATAAATAGAGTGTCAACGGTTAAAACACGGCATTGTATATACAGTAAATATGTTGTTTGGAAAGCTAAACTGATTACATGACCCTACTGAGAAGAAGTCTTGTCTGACCTGTTATGTTTTTTCAAGGCTTAAGGTTACAGGCTCGAAACCCTTTAAATGCAGCAGACACATTTGTGATGTTCGTCAGGGTCTGGCCATAAATATGTATGGAGGAGGTCAATTTACAAAATCAATGCATTTACGTGCATTCAGCATCTAAACGTAATAGTCACGAAAAGGTCCTTTCACATTTGTTTCTTCGAAGTACGAGGCTGTTTGGGCCTTTTTAAACGCGTCTCACCTAACGCGGTAAAAACATCTATTCAGGGAGCGAAGGAGAACCTTTTTCAGCCTAATGCAAGGGGTTTAGACCATTTACATGACAGAGGTTGTCCTCTGAGTAGAGGTGGTAATTGTGTCCTGCGGGGAGAGCGGGACGGGGGGGGGTGGGGGGGGGGGGCTGGTCATTATGGGTACAAAACCTGCCAGAGAAAAAACTTGTATTGCTGTTTGATTGATGGTCTACACTGAGATAAGCCTCCAATTCATTCCTGCCTGGTAAAGGTGGGCATCACGACTTTTTGCTACTTTATACAATTCCCTGAAGATTACACCAGTACCAGCTCGGAGTGCGTTTGCGGACTTTGGCGATTAATATCTAATACTACACTCTTAAAAGAGGGTGCTTCAAAAGGTCCCGCGATGCCAAAGAAGAACCTTTTGGTTCCATAGAGAAGCTTTAACATCTGAAAAACCTTTATCTTTGTTGGCGAAAATCTTTTCTTGTAAAATGGTTCTTCTATGGCATCGCTTTGAACAACCTTCTAAGCACCTATAATTTTAAGAGTGTAGAGTAAACACGTACGGATGTCTTCAGAACATTTCTGTGGCTTCTGTTCGGAGAAGAATGAAAATGAACGTGTTACTCGTATTGATGTGCATTATAGATTTGTGGTGGCAAACAAAACAAAGAGCAAAATAAAAAAGTTAATCAGTAAAGATTTATCACAACATGTCTTGATCCTCCTTGGGTCTGATTTGTGAAATCCAAGCCGAACAAATTTAGTCGTTTAGTACGTTCACAAATCTGTTGCATTAAATGTGACTATTTATATTAGAATGGATCGGGTCTACCCAAAAATGTGTTTGCTCATGCCCCTTGCATTTGAAACTTAGCTCTCACCGTTTGATGGCCTCGGATGATATTACATTTCAAACATAAATAATAGCCTTTGAGATTCAGTCGTCCGGCCTGCTCAAGAGAACAGAGCTAATCCACTCCAAGCTTTTGACCTCTCCTCCAGAGGCCTCGCTCTCCGCTCGCAGACTCGAAAGACAAAGTGCCAAAGTTAACTTATCAAAGTTAGCCCGGGTCAAATCCCCTTCCATCTATTTCACTTAAAGATACTAATCTCTGCACCCTGGCACTGATTAACGCACGCCATCGCGCAGTTTGCATTACAATCGAATGAGATACGTCTGTATGCATCAGCATGCGAAAAACGGAAGGAAAGCCATTCATTCTGCTCTCCCCTACAAATCCCTGCCACATTCATTACTACCTCTTCAGATGAGACTTCATTAAAATACTGCTTATCCACATCCAGACGGGATTGATGCATGTGGAGGGCGTCGGAGGGGGGGAAACGTATGTGTCATTTGTATCGATATGCATTATTAATATTGGATGCTATACCTCTTGCCGTTCTTCCAATTCCGAGAGCGTTATTGACAGAGGAAGTCATCAGCAAGACACTAAAACGAATTTGCATTTATGATAAAATAATGGCCTGTAGGGACCGACACAACAGCATGGGATTTAAAATGGGAAATAGGGGCAGAATGATGAATTAAACTGGAGGAAGACGCATGTGTGATGGACAAGCAACAGAACAAACTTCACCAACAATCCTCTTCTTCTTCATACGAGAAAACAAGTACTTGTTTAACACTCGTATGGTGTTCCTGCTTTTGTTACACAGCCGACGTTTGCAGGTCTTTAAATCGATCTAGACAAAAAATATGGGTGTGTAAATATAATTATATAAAATACTTTGCAAATAATTTCATATTTATATGTATTTAAATAAACAAATAAATATAGCTGTACATGTCTTAGGTTGAAAAAAAAGATAAATAAAAAAATATAGGCTATCAATGAATATATTTACATGTATCTAAATAAATAAACATGCATGTCTGAGGTTGAAAAAAACACTGTAAAAATGATTAGTTTATAAATAAAAAATAAACAGATCAATTAATAAATATATCAATATATATTTATATGTATTTCAATAAATAAATATACATGTCTGAGGGTTGAAAAAAAGTTTAAATAAACACTGAAAATGAGTT
This sequence comes from Barbatula barbatula, assembly GCF_947034865.1. NCBI lineage: Eukaryota > Metazoa > Chordata > Actinopteri > Cypriniformes > Nemacheilidae > Barbatula > Barbatula barbatula. The sequence goes on from NC_136783.1 coordinate 19,219,800, forward strand.
CCACAGACACCACACGAAGGTTCAAATGTATGTTTTTAAATATGTTAAGATCAAAATTCATAATAAAGATGATATGAATAATATTCATTTTAACACCCTGGTCTCATAGGTGAAGCAGTACAAGCGTACACAAAATAAAAAACATGAGAGCATTGATTTTTCAATCGGGAGTAAATTGTGATTGAGGCTGATAAGCACCTTATCTCTCGGTGTGAGAAATCTAGGTTTCCGCGATTCGATTTTGACTGCCGGCTGAAGGGGAGCGGCAAAGATAAAGCGGCAAGCGTCAACTAGTGCTTGCGACATGATGGCACCCTATCATTCACCAGGATAAACCAGACTGCCATGTTAACATGCTGCTCTGATAGGTGAGTGCATGACAAAAAACAAGCAGGTTTTTCTCTCTCGTGAAGCAAGTTCTGAATGCCAATGAGCTGCCAATGCCAGACGGTGCCCAAACATGCCGAGAGGATGTTTGTTTCTTTGAAGAGACCAACTTAGAGGTCATCTGATATATTTGTCAAACGTTGTCTTGTCCTTCAGCGCTGTATTTTACAAAGTGGTTAGTGTTTAATGTTTGCTGTTACCTGCCTCTTCAGAACATCTGTCTCTATCTGCGGACACCATCTGCCTGTCTGCCCGTCTCTCAGCTAGTAGATTCAAACTCCTGCTGGATCGGTCTCTTTACGAGTCCTTTAGACAACATTATTCTCATCGACCGCAGAATTGTGCGTGGTTATTACTATTAAAATTCGTTTTCAACGTTCTTCCCAGAGTTTTTATAATGAACTTTCCTTGTCTGAATCGAACACGTCTGACCTCAAAGTTAGTCTCCGGTCACCCTTCCATGCGCGCGTTTACATAACGGGTCTTTAGCTCTACACAGAGAGCTCATTGTCTCGGTTGCCTAGCATAAAAACAAAATCGAAAAAATACCTGATAAGTGCTCCCTCCAGGCAAAGGGTTCGCTTCAAATCGTACCTAGAAGTAAAGGGCTTTGATGAATAGGGGTCATTGTGTTACAGCTGCTCGTGCTAATTACTCGATTTTCTGAGTTATTACTTGCAGATTTCTCTCAGTAATGCATCTCTGCGCAGTCTCTCTAGAAAGAAAAAACCTCTTGCAGACGCACCATGCTTCATTTTATTCGCTTTCAAAGGTTTTGCTTCGGTGGAAAAGTGGACGGCCATTTTTGAAGTACAGTGGCCGCCGAACTGTGAGGCGTGTCAAATGATTTTAAGTATTTACCGTATATATAATATACATTGTCTAATTACAACAAATAACAGGATTTTCTACAGCACTGCCTTAGCAAAACACAGATCGAATCACAAAAGTGCGTCCGGAACGCGTCTCCTCTGTCGAAGATAATACTATCACTGTATTATTGTCAAAAGTCGCTCAGATATAAAGCGGAGAAGTCAAATTATTCACTGGCATGAATTTAAGGAAAATATTAATCTCACAGCTCCTGACACCGCTGAACATGGCCGTGCAGCGCAAAGGCTGAATAATAAGATCCAACTGCAGCCGCAAACACACATTTTCACATGCAGATCCCCAAATTACACGCTCCTCGTATTATTCATGACACCGTGCAAGAGGAGAAGATATTGAGTTATCCTCTTATAAAAGCTTAGATGGAGTAATCAGACCCCGTCCATCCTTATCGCTCCGCTATGGTCTAGGCACCTTTTGCTATTTTGTCTTTTTCCTAATGTATATGCCATGCTCGGAATTTTCCCTTCCGTCTTATTTCCTGAGGTGGATTCGCTGATCCACAGCTGTACTGAAGGTTATTTGAGTTTGCACCTAGGGATATCCAATATTCACATTTCTGTTCCCTGCTGCCCCTGTTGACTCTCTCTCTCTCTCTCTCTCTCTCTCTCTCTCTCTCTCTCGTGGGAAGTGAGAATGTGATTTCTGCCTCACGGCCTGCCGTCGGGCATCAGATTTGACTCGGAGCAGCAGAGATTTCTGCGGCCCATCACCTTTGCCCACGGGTCTATGAAGCCTCTATTTGTTTTCACATGGAGGGGTTTTCCAGTCAGTGGGAGCCAGATGCGCTCCAGGGACCGAGACGTCTGAGGCGGTGGACGCAGACTGGCCTCTAAAGTCAAAACACAGCCAGAGAGAGAATGAGAGATACAGGAAAAGAGAGCAAAATAGAGAGAGAGCGGAGGGAAGAAACAGACATATAGAGGCGAAGAGAGAGGGAAGCGATGGAGAGAGAGATAGAAGCAGGAAAAGGACTAGATAGCGGAAAGATATAGAAGAAAAGATGGGAGAGAGAGAGAGAGAGAGAAAGTAATTAAATGTAGTAGAAATAAAGAGGAAATATGTAAATATCTTAAGTTTTCTGAGACATAATAATAACAAAAATCAATTATTTATTAATAATAGCATAAGTATTACTACAATAATAATTATATTATTGGAAATAATGTTTGTTGTTGATAATATAATAATAATATATAAAATAAACAATTTATAATGTGTATAATAATTGTTAATATTATGATACAATAATAAACGTTTTTATTGATCTTTCTTCCTCTTCCTCCAATGTGAATCTTGTTTTTAAATATATATTCTTTGTTCAAATGCTATTTTAAAAGTTCAGTTGTTAACTATTTTCCATGTCATTTGAATACTTTGGCAATGCAAAATGTCCTTTTGTCGTGCCAATAAAGTTATTTGAATTTTAATTTATAAAGAGAGCAGGAGAGATTGGAAGAGAGAGATGGTTAAGAGAAATAGAGCAAAAGAAAGAGAGAGAGGGGAGAGATTAAGGAAAGAGAGAAAGAGGAGGGATGTGATTTAAAGAGAAAAAAGGTGATAGAGAGACATTGGCAGAGCACAGTGGTATAAAGGTAGCTGGGAGAGAGAGGCAGGAGAGAGTATCAATCTTGTTGGGGCAAAGAGGGTGTACAAAGAAAACACTGGCTATTTTTGCCGCTAGAACGTGTAAATAGTGGTCATGAAACGATTTGTTCGAAGTCAATGCGGGACTCACCGCATATATATTGCTTTGGGTTCAGGATACGTGCTGCATGCTGCCTCCTCACCCTCAACAGCGCAGCTTATAAAAGTTATCATCAAGGGGTCGATAAACAGCGCGGGAAAGATATGAGACCTCCGATGTGACATTCACAAGAGATGCGACGATCGGCGGTGCATTTTAGCACTACACTGGAAGGGGGTTATGTCCTTCAGGTGCTGACTTCTCGTTTTTTGTTCTTCACTTTAATGTCATCTTCCGAGTTGTTGTAAAACTGCCTTGGAGTGGAGCAGTTAGAACGGGCTGTTCGGAGACAGGTGCTCTCTTGTGCCTCTGGGTAATATTCCCTCCAAATGCATTTAGCGGCGGGTTCCAGATGGAATCCTGCTTAAAATGGAAGCAATACAACCACCAACCTGCTTCTCTTGCAATAGAAGGGAGAAGCTTAATGAAAACACCTCAAGAAATGTAGACAAAAGCACAGCGCTTTTTTTACCTTAATGAAAAATTCTCTGCAGCTCGGAAACTTTAAGCACTCTAGTCAATGCACACGGAGCTATTCGTAGGCCCGTGCACTCGGGCGAGATGTTCTAAGGGTCAGCGCTTGACCTGACATATAAAAATGTGCCAGCGTTATTACACCGCGACACACCAACTGTATATCAGACCAACGGTGGATGACACTCCTGTGCGATATCAGTCCACACACACACAGTGTGTGTTTGTGCACACGTGTGTGTGTGTGCGTGAATGGCTAGAGTGAGATTTATCTACTGGCTCTTTCGTGGAAGTGACAGAGGCAGGGGTCTTTATTACCGCCTCTGATGGAAGTCCGAACTGCACTCGTAGGCACCATCACACGTACCTATGACTAATCACCTGACTTTGTGACTCGGAAATGACATAAACGTCCATCCTTGAGCTCCTGCGCTTAATGTATGTGCTCGATATGTGATGTGTGCGGGAAGATATTGCTCAAAATAGCAGAGCCGGTGCCATCTGCTACCCTAATGAACGATGATGACAATGATCTCTGGCAGAGGAGGTTAAGCAATGACGGTTTGGCCACCGCCCGAACGCCCACGACTGCAGACTTTCAGAAGATACCTCCCCAGAGGCTCTACTGCTTCCCATTAAAACATACAGTATGATGGAGGCGCTCAACACTAGACAAACTTTTCTAATGCGCTTTAATTAGACAGATTACACTGCGTGAAAACTTAACACTAAAGGAGGCGAGCGCTTCGCGTTGTTCCCGGATAAATTAACCGTGGACACTTGGGGCGACTGTTTGCATGGGTGTAGCTCAAACTTCCTTTTCATGAATCATAATATTGGTATTTCTCCATTGAAATTCCAGGTGTCTCTTGGGTGTCCTGTGCCGGACGGCTTTGATCAGCATATCAGAGTCGAGTTTGTGCTTTCATCTGTGGATGAGCACTTTGGCCAAGGGGGAAATTTGGAAGGAGGTTCATCCGGAGCCGGGCTACATCCTGTCAACTCTGCATTAATTCCCCCGGTGCTAATCCTTCATGTGAGACCTCAGCAAAGAGTGTTGACAAACCTAAGCCACTACACGAGCGTTACGGGCTGCTGCAAGATTGGTGGAGTGTAACAACAAAAGTCGGCACGCAACAAAGCCACATGTGTTCGCCTCTCCAAAACTGGAGATTAGCATTGCAAAGCTCTCTACTTTGTTTGTTTGATACCTGCTGATAGAGTGATTACGTATTTATCTCGGCGCAAGTCTCCGCTTTGTTCTGTTTTCACTGCACATCAGGCGCCTTCCAATCACAGAGTGAGGGATTCTCGTTCTGCTCCAAAGCCTGAAGGACTAATTAGCAATTATTACTTGGCACTTGCAAAACACATGAAATATTTCTCAAACTAGAAAGAAAGGATAATTAAAAAATAAAGTGACAATAAATTATACATAGATGAAAGTGTTAGGAAGAAGCCCTCTGGTGTTGTAACTGCTATCCGTGCCCTGTGCAAAACTAAAGTTTATCCTAGTAAACGAGAGCAACAAATATTCTTTGGACACCGCCATAAGGCATTTGTTTTTTGTTGGCGTGGTTATTGCCACAGGCGGACCTCCAGCCACTTGAGACCCCGGCCGTCGTGGATTAAAAATAACCGTGCAAGAAAACACACAGACGAGTCATCGTCCGTAGCCCTTCTCTGTAATTAGGTGGGGGAATTCAGCTTTCTCATTGGCAGCTTGTAGAGGAGATATTGATCGACTGTGGCCACAAACCAAACAGACATGGGGAAAGAAAAAGCGCTGTGGGCCTCTTTTTAAAATGATAATTATAAAAAGAGAGAAAAAAGTTTTATATTGTTGGAAGAAAAGTAAAAGCTGAATAATTCAGGGACGGGGACACTGATAAATGGTGTAAGTAAAAGACAGCCTATGATGAGGTCTTTGGATCTGAGCCCTGGGGTTTGTCTGAGCGTGGAGGGGAAGATGCAGACCATAAATTTCCTGAAGGCCCTTATCCCAAAGATACTTCCACCATCACCACGGTAACAGCTGCGGAGGGCTCCTGGGCAAGTTTGCCGTGTTGTTTAGCACGCACTCAAAGCAATGGAACGTAAGCGAGGGGCTGCCATGTTTACCAATTTCACCCGGGATTACTTGATAATAGAAACATTTCAACAGAGAGTTTAGGGGTTGTTCTCTGCGAGGAGCATTTATATTTCCTCCTGTCCACGAGCGTACAAACAGCCACTTTGTCACACCTAACGTGATTACCAGAATTTGTGGGTGTACCATGATGAATGCAACTGAATACAGATGCGCAAACACACAGATTAATGCTCGATCGGCCCACCTCTTCCAGATTTCGCCGCGTGGCCTGCCTTTGTTGTCGAGCGAGACCCATTATTGGGGGAAGGGGATCTCCTCTGTCGCAAGAGATTTACAGTTTAACCAGTCCTTATACAATGACGTGACCCATTTGAAATTCAATGAAAGTGACAAAGCTGAGTGCCTCGATGAACTGTTTAGAAGCCAGTAAAAGGGATCCTTGGAAAATGGCTTCTTCGATTATGCATTAGTAAAAAATAAAGCAAACACAAACCTTTGGAGGTACAAGTCACAGAAAAAGACTTGTGTTCATGTAGCTCAACGTGTACCACACTGCAAAGCAAAAGGTCATGAGATTTCATTCCCAGGGACAACACACAAAATGATCAAATGTATAGCATGTACCTTCAGTTGCTTTGGATAAAAGTGTCTGCCTACATGCACAATGTTATTTTTTACGTTTTTACTAAAGTTTCGGCAACAACCTTTCTAGGCCTGATCCCCTAGCAACCCCGAGAGGACGGATTTGGAGAATGCATGAATATAGAACGTACTCAAAAAAGAGTACCTTTAACAACACAGGCAAACCGTGCATTCAAGGTATGCTTTTGAGATTTAAACCCATGACCTTTGCTTTGCTGAAGCTATGCTCTACCATCTGAGCTACATGAAAGTAAATTGCTTTCAGGGTTATCATCATGTTTTACAAAATGACCAGCAACATGTCCAGAAATGTATTTACACCTGTGCACCAACAGAGCATGCTTCGAGAGAAAAAAGCATGTTCTACTCTTAAACTAGTACAGGCAGAAATTCAGAGGCAGTGCTAGTCTCTTAAAACTAAAATAGAAACAGTTTTGGTCATTATTTCAACAATTTCAATGAGTCACAATTGAAAGGAGGTCATGATTGAATACACTTTTAGTCTCGGAGCAAAAAAATTCAATTACACAGCCAGCCGTTTCCTCAAGAGGTTCTTTTCTGTGTTTATGTTGTCGTGTCACAGCCCGAGTTCACGCCAGACATTGGCGGCAACGACTGACGGGTGGAAAACCTGACAGGTTATTGTAAAGCGACTGCGCTATCTGTCACCCACACCGTCTACAGTTTAGTTCAAAATAACAACATTAACCCCCCTTCATATCTCTGAAACGGCATGGTCCCACCGACACAACGTCTGTGCCCATACATACATTACGGGCAAAAACCGGAGACCTCTCGCCGGAGGGACGAACCACAGCAATGAATCACACGCTGCAGCCGCTTGATAAGTCAAGTCAATTTGTGGTAATTAACATCGGAGGGCACAGTAGGTGCTCTTTCTGAAGGGAAACATCATCTCTTTCTCCTGCCCGAGCTCGCTTCCACCCAGCGGCGGAGAGCGAACGCAAGCTGAGGGAGGGCTATATTTCTCAGGTGACCTCGGGGGGCTCAGCAAATTTGTTCACCACCTACAGGATAACAGATTGAGGGACGTGCCATTTCCCGATCGCGTTAATGGATTTACCTTCTCTCCTAATTGCTACGAGCCGACATCAGTTTTGACATACATGCAAAGTCAAACACACCTTGTCCTGCGGCGTTTGATCCTCAAATCACATATTTAGCCGTCGCGGATCAATGGTTTCGGTCCACGCGGGCAGCCCCGGGCATAGCGGTTTGGAAACAGAACCGGTACCGCAGATGAAAAGGTTATTCAAGTCTTACTGGTTCCCGGGCAACGCTGCAATGAGAGAACTACGCTTTTTATTTAAATGGGAGCTGCAGGCGAGCAGGTATATTAACAGTGGTGGCCATCTTTATACCCAACAAACTAACCTTTTCATTGTTCAAAATCGCTGAGGCACCCAAAACACGCGCTAATTATGTAAACATGACTTTGAGAAATGCAGACCCTCGGTAGCCATGAATTTCCACTTAAATGTATACGTAACAAAGGGCAATTTTGTGCCGGGGTGTGTGTGGTGTGGAGATTGAAAGAGTGCGTTGCACATTGGGGGGTATTCAGCAGAATTTTAATGAAGCCTCAAGGTTCTGCTAAAGGACAGCGGGAAGGGAAGATGGAGAGGGTAGCAGGGGTTCAGAGAGCTATTACAGCACAGTGCAAGCACAAACCATATATAATAATCCACTCCTAAAACACCTGCTAGGTACCTAAAGTCAATTGACACTGTTAAAAACATTCAAATGTCGACGTGCTTCATTTCTATTGTAATCCTATTAATAATAATAAACTCACAAGCTGTGGAGATTCTCAAAGGCATGTTGAAATTTCTTGAACCAATGGAGTCCGAGAGTCTAAGACCACATCTGGAATTTCTTTGCATTTTAACATCTGGGGAAAAATAACTCTTTCTAAAATATGTAAATGTTTTAACGTTTGAAAAGATGCCATGCAAAACAAAGTTATTCGTAAAAATGTTTAGCTCTTTACTCAAATATGAGCAGATTTGTAACATTTTTGCTCTCTTTCATCAAAGCACACCGTGTTCTTTCAGACATCAACACATGGATGAAAAGATAATAGTTAACAAACTAATAATAAACTTCTTGCCGATATTATAATGCATACTTTACCAAGCATTTGGGTCTCAGACTTCTGTCCCGTTGTATGCGACAGTGGCTTTCACTAGGGGCTAAAGATTATCTCATTGAATCACTCATTTAAAAGGATTTGATTAGAGGTCAAAGGTGCTGGCTAAAGTCTTTCACTCTAGTCTACCATAATCCCATCTAATAAACCCCTTTAATGCCTCATAATTACATTACGCTTGTACGGCAGAGAATTCAAAAGACGGGTCATTTCCTCTGGTGTGAACATTCAACAGCCACTCAACATTCAATATAACAGCAGATCCGAAATTTTTTATAATTATAGCAGCAAACATAAAAATATATACATTCGGAGGTCACTTGGCTATTACCAGACAAATGTTGCTTTGTTGTTTACCATTTCCAAAAAGGTTGTATTTGTTAACATGATTAAACTACATTTGCTAACACAAACTAACAATGAACAAAACTTCTACACCTTTTATTTATCTTTATTTAACACGAAGTAAGAATTTACCAATAGTTTTAAAAAACAGAAGTTGTAACTGTTAACATTAGCTATTATATGACCAACTTTGTTATTGGCATTAACTTTAACAAAGATTTATAAATGCTGTAAAACAATATTGCTCATTATTAGTTGATGTCTGCTAATCCATTTTCAGATGTTAACAAAAACCACCTTATTGCAAAGTGTTACCAAAAAACAATGAATTTATCAAAACTATGAAAGAACACAAAGGGAATTGTGGAAATATTTAGTGATCAAAAAAAGTGTTGAGTCAAAACTCATCTTGAATTCTCCTTTTCTTTGATAAATTAGAATACTTGCACATTCTTGGCATTTTCATCAGTTTTTTGTGGGATGCACCTGGGATACTTTTTATCAATATTGGAGGAGTTCCCATATATGCTTTGCACTTTTGGACTCTTTTCCTTCAATATCCGGTCCAACTTCCTTTGAAAAAAATACGAATGAACATTTAAGTAAAGATATGAAGACCATCATTTAAATTCACCTTCAAAATGTAAGCAAAAGCCATTGGAAAACCATTGGAAACATCCAGTAAATGTGTCCAAAATATAAACTGCTACTGTATACACCAACAACTATAAGTAAGGGGTGAGTCACTCTCGCTGTTAACTTTTGAGTTGGCGCTGCATTCGGCAAGAGTGTTATGAAATTCGATAAACGCAGTTCTGTGAGACGCTGTATGGAAATGACGACCATTTTCAAAACTCTCAAAATGAGGGAGGCAGTAGACAACACACCCTGTCATCTCACAGAAGATGTTATGTGTCATAAAGAGTGTTCTCCTGTCTCACTGCACAACTAAGTTGTCGCATGACTGTGGTTGTAAAAGCTAAAGGCACAGACATCTACCAAACTACATCTTCTTCTAAGAGGCACATAAAGAGCTACGAGCCTCCAATTCCAAGTTTCTTCATGCTTTTTGCATTAGTCGTTTGGTGCCGAGCGTCCGTGACAAAAGCGGTTGTTTATTTCGCGACGTATCTGTTTGCATGTTTACTTGCACTTTATTCCAAAGAACTGAGCTCCACGCTATAAGACACACTGTAAGAAACAAAACTTCACACATGACCCCTGCATCAGTCGTGACAGCTCGCCACTCCCGAGTCTGAACTTTGCTTTTTATTTTGTTGGAGATGCGGTCGCCATCTATTTTCCTTCAGGCCAGATATCTCACTCAAAAGCACAAAGCAAATAAAGGAATTCTTACGTTTGTTCAGTGTCTTGTTAACTGTAAGCAGCAGACCTCACCCGTTCTGACAAGGCTTTGTTGGGCCGAACCAGCGCCGAGTGACAGGCCGTTAGCTTCCAGTCTGGAGAATCTTGTCAGGCTGCCAAAGGCTGAGCTGCTACATGATTTGCAGAACTCATAAATGCTAAGCAGGGATAAGGCTGTTGCCACTGTTGCGCCTGGACAGGGTACCTGCTCTCTGCTAAAAGAGATCTCTTTATGGAGAGCCGACCCAGGCCTGTCAACTCAACACATTCTCAAAGGCAGGGAAAAATGATGACTTTTATAAAAGTCATAAAAACTAGGAACCGGCACAGTGAATACAGTATAAATTGAACCTAGCGAGAGACTTAGCTGTAGAGGTTATGAGGCACCACTTTTTATTTCCCAACAAGCAAGACCCTAGTTTTCCGTGACTTTACAAAATACGGATGACTTCATTCAAGCTCAAAAAACATTGAATTTGTCCTTTTTGTGGGCATTTATCCAAAGCAACCTCACAAGTCTACAAGTTTAAAGGACTAGTTCACCTAAAAATTGAAAATTCTATCATCATTTACACGCCCTCTTGTCATTTAAAACCTGTATGACTTTCTTTCTGCAGAACACAAAAGAAGATATTTTGAAAATGTTGGTAACAGAACAGCACAGCCCCCCATTCACTTCTATTGTAACCAATGCACGTAAATGTGGGGCTGTTAACAACATTCTTCCAAATATCTTCTTTGTGTTCTACGAAATGAAAAGAGGGAGAGTAAATGATGGCATTTTTCATTTTGAAGGTGGACTACTCCTTAAAGGCAACGCTACGTTCCTCACCCAATGTTTTGGTTAAAAGGATACCTTACCCAAAAATGAATATTCTGTCATGAATGAACAAAAAAATATATAAATGTTTTTCCCTAATGGTAGTAAATGATGTCCCAATTTTTTTTTCAAAAAAGATCTTTGACCTGCTAGTCTAATGATCTACCAACGCTCAGTTAAAGGAACTCTAGACGTACGTTAACTATTAAAAGTTGTAACATCACATTAAAGGGCCATAGACCAAGAGCATTACTTCCCGATGTCAACTCACTCCATAAGACAAAACTTTCATGTGCAATAGTCTCTCCCACCTGTAAAAAGCATGACCAACCTCTCTACCAACATCTGAGGGGAATCAGAGGAAAAGTGGATGAGAGCTCCGTTAAGAAAAAAACAATGGACAATTATTCCTTATACGCTCTCCATTGCGGTGTACAGGAACCCCGGTAAATTACCCTTCTCCCTCTCATGCACTCAAAGCATTAAGTCCGTGTTTCCTCCCCAACGTTAAACTGCGATCCATCAATACAGCACGTCGAGAGGCACGTGAATTGTAAAGTCTTCATCTGGGAAGATGGGCGATGCTTGTTGACTGGCAGTATTCAGCATAATGAGATTTGACAGCTTTCCCCCCAGCAGCTGTAGTGTATCACAGAATATGACGGAGTGGATGCTCTCACTTAATCTACGGAGGTAGCCGAGTGTGAATGGATCATATGTCCGACACTCGGGCCGTATGCAGCCGACGTGGAAGTATTACCGGAACCTTCTGCTTGCATAACGCTCAAACCCAGTCCAGTGCATCAGCCGTCTTCGTAAACATCCATGAGGAGCGGCGAGCGGGCCAACGCAATCAAGGGTGGAAAATTGAGAAGTATGAAAAACTATTAACTTCTCTGACTCCACACCGCCGTACATTTTAACAACTTGACACCACGCCAGTCCACAGCCATTTGTCAACAACCGGAGGGGGAAAGGCCCCTTTCCAAGAGAACAGCGGTCTAGAGATTTGCTGTTAAATCCCTCCAAAGGGCAACAACAGTGTTTGTGCATCGTCCAAGAGGCTACTGGGAAGAGTGATGGGGGGAATAATTAATTGCATCCGGAAAGTGCCAATCATTACGGCCTGGAAAGTGTGATGGGGAAACACGCCCTATTCCTGTGCATTAGGGAACGTTTCGTAAAGGAGAAGAGGAAAGGGTTTCATGTTATTTAATAACTTGAAGGTCCGGCTGGCGTGCTTTAAGAACGAGCCATTTCCGATTGCATGTACCGTCGATACGGAGAGAGACCGGTCATGTAGCAAACTGCATGTATGGAAAAAGAAAATTAACAGCAAAGCACTATAGAGTAACACACTCGCGTACACCCAAATGCACTCCGTAAATAAAGCGACAGTCAATTACAATGGCAGCACAAAAGCCTTACCCAGTGGTTCAATTCTAGGGGGAGAAATCTATCCCTCTATCCCTGAATAATTTTACACCTCGGTGCACACGGAGAAAAAAAGGAGGGGTGATGGAGTGTATCAGAGGTGGGAGACTCGGGGAGAAGAATGAAAGGTGGCATACAGCACGGGTTTCTTTAAAGGATCTCAGGGAAAGTCATACTTTGAATCTGGTGAATGGAGAGATCAGATTATGGTTAAATAATAACCGATCAAACAACCTCGTCTCGATAAACCTTTGTTCGACAAAAACTTACAATGTAAAAAAACGTAATTATCAATGGCACGAAAGAAAATCTGATTAAAATCTACAAATGAGATATGAGAAGATTCACAAGAATTAGCCGCCTGGCAAATCGGTCACGAACTGCCATGAGATTGTGTTGGATCACATAATGCTCAAAGTAAATGACAGGTTAAAAGTCGTAAAGAAAACAAACATTACAAGTTAGGCCCCCTTGAATATAAATTTGACAAAAAATACATATTTAGAAAAGGACAAAACGGACACGGATGAAATATTATCCACCAAGAATTGATTGGATTGTTAACATTGGGCATATACTGTACCAGAAAATATGCAGATGGTTGGAGGGCTAAAAATAATGCGCCACTCAGATTAAATATCATAATGAAATAATTTTGTGCGGCAATGAATTGTGCGCCAAATGACCAGGTATAAACAGTGCATCTTTAACTTCCCTTAGTTTAAAGTAAAATGCACAAAACGTAAAGATGCCTCCCTCTTTTTTTGCATCACACTGCAGTGTTCAACTGCTACTGTCCAACATCTTTCTGCATTCCTTCCTTGGACCTAGAAACCCACCTTCACCGTGGATTGACAGCAGCCTCTCCACAAATTACTATTCTGATCATGACTCAGCCACTTTCACAAATCAGCTCCTTACAGCCCAAAGCCTCCCGTTTGCAAAAACAAAGCAGCGTGACCTTTCATCTCGCCCCATCATCTCCTCAGCAGCTCAGTCTCCATCTCCTCATACATTTGCCTGCACAGAGTCATCTTTAACTACCACGACAGGGGCGACGTGTTCCCCATCCCAGAAGCAAAGAGGAAATAAATGTTGTTGTATTTTGCCTCTTTATTTCTGCTAATCAGGAGCTTTGCTTGGAAAATATTCTCAAAACGAGACGGAGAGAGAGAGAGAAAACACAAGCTTGTCCCTGTACTGATGGTAAAAAGGTCTGCATAATTTGTTTCCACAAGAGGAAATGTATTAAAATAAATCTCATAAACATCAAGAGGACTGGCATTTCTGGCCTGAAGAATGAAATCAAACTCATCAGCATTGTGCTAATCCTTTCAAGAAGGCTGTAATCCCCAGGATAGCGGGACATGGCTAAACCCGCTCCAGAGGGGATCCGGTGGATTCTTTAAACAAGCCTGATTATGCCAACAGAGCGACCGTATGTCACAGTAACGTTTGGACTGGGATAGAAGTAAGGGCAATGTGTACTGTCACTGTTTGTGCAGATGTGTCATAACATCATTCAAATTTATGCAGTGGAAAACAAATGGAAACAAAAACACGATGGGGGACAGCGAGCCTCAGCGACAACGCCAATGGAATTTATTTATTTTCAGTGACAGCCACGGAGACCGTCATGCAAAAAAGTTTGGACGAGTATAACTTTATGCAAAAGTGCAATGATGTGGCGACTATTAAAAGGCATGATCTGCCAACTCATAACATCAGATACACGACAAGACAACCAACAGTACAACCATTTAAAAAACTCTGTTTGTCCAAGTGTATTTTTAGAAAAATATAAGTGACAAATGGTATCAAATGTAACTTTGAATCAATAAAAATAAGCAGTGTCGCCAATAGCTCGAGGGGATGCCATGGATCACAAAACTCACGGTTCAGATCATTTTATGGATTTTGGGTCACGGATCAGATAATTTTTCAGATCATGTGAATGCTCATCATAGTTCTATTATTACATATTATATAATAATGACTGATGATAATCACACGTTTTTGCAATCAATTAAAGGCTCAAAAATATGGGTGCTTATAAAAGGGGTTAAAGAGTTTTATCAAAATGAAGTTGTGAAAGTACCTTGAAGATATCAACAGATTAATTTAACAGATTCTTATTTAGGTGAGTGGGCGGCATGTCAAAATTGCTGAAGTGGTGCGCTTGTCATTTGCGCTTTGACTCAACACAACATTGCTGCTTATGCAGCAGTTTAAGTTAAGATATACGTGAGAATTCGCTTTAATATAGTACTCATCGACATACTGGAGAGAGAGAGAGAGAGAGAGAGAGAGCGTTGGTGCTAAAACTGGAGAGAGAGCGAAAGCACGTTTTACTCTTTTACTCGTGAATAAACTTACAGTTAATCCGTGGGTCACATGCTTTACGCAGCAGTTTAAGTTAAGATGTAACGTTACACGAGGATGCGCTTTAATATTGTACTTGTCAAGATACTGGAGAGAGAGAGAGAGAGAGAGAGAGAGAGAGAGAGAGAGAGAATGTTGGTGCTAAAACTGGAGAGAGAGCGAGAGCGCGTTTTACTCTTTTACTCATGAATAAACTTACAGTTGGCTTTACGCAACGGTTTAAATTAAGATATACGCGAGAATGCACTTTCAAATTATACTCGTCCAAATACTGGAGAGAGCTCGATAATACTATTTCTCAATGATGAATCAATTTACATTTAATCTGCGGGTTACCTGCGTTCCGAACCGCAGAGCACGATCTGACTACGGTTCAACCGCGATCCTCTTCACCACTAATAGCTTGACAAACGTAAATATGCAATACATTTTTTCATTTTTTATCATTAATATCATTAAAAACAAATAAAACAAGGCAAATAATGGTTCCTGCTAGGGATGCATTGGCATGTAAATCTTGGCCGATAACGATAACCGATAATTCTTGAACATTGGAAGCCGATATATTGGCCGATATACAGTATCTAAATATCAATATTACCTTTTTACTTTATGCTTATAAAAGATTCTTTAACTTTAAAATGTCCTGGTAAAATGTTTATTTAATAAACAAATTAAAGATATTTTTCCAGAGCAGTCTAGAAAAGTGTTCTCAATAGCAACAGGTCTGACAGAAAGCATTCAGACAGCAGTCGGCTTCAAACAATATGCTTTTGTTCCTATCATTTACACATTCATAAATATCTACATACTACATCAACAATGTTTTACTAATAGCAGTAAGTGAACGATCACGACAGGAAGACTGTACTGTACTGGATTGGATTTTAACTGTGAGCAGCGTGCAGCCAAAGTGTTTCCGATTTATAATTAATCGGCTATAATATATCAGCCTAAAATGTATTATCGGCCAATACCAATCATTTACAGCGCATGCCTAGTTCCCGCAAAAAAATGTCTCCCATCACAAAAATGATTGGCCTGATCTGTCCTTGAAAGCAATGAATCAATCCGAAAGTTACCCTAGGTTAGTCTTTTCCCTCGCTGAACAACTACAAAACAGGTCAAAACACAACAGATGTACCACTTTCTAAAACTACATTATTCCATGTAATGGAAATAGAAGCAACAAGAGGGGCTTAGGTGACAGGAGACCCTTCCACTCCACGGAAGCCAAAGGTCTGCTTATACAAACACTGGCTATATTTCCAAGCATTCCCTGCAGGGTATGAGTTGACTAGCAGCATGTGTTTCCTTTGATTATGTGAGAAGAAAGTCAGACAGACCCTTAAAGAAAAGGACCCAGAGGAGAGGGGCAGTGCCAGCTAAGATTAAGGCAGGGTAACCACTTTCCTGGCACTAATCGCAAGGGTAATACTGCATCAGCGTTGCCAATATCCAGATTTCAAGCTAAAAAAAAAGGAGACAGAGAATGGAGTATTGGATTGAGTGATTTCAAATACAAGAAGCGTGCCAGCATCTGACAGGGGAACTCAACGGGGCAAGGACTCGCATACAACAGCACTTTTCCTGACACTTAAAACTTTCAGATGCACACTTTGGGGGGCAGATTATTGTGGAACGGCGCAGACATTTGCTACTGCTAATGGCCAAGGCTATTCAAGACGTTCAAGCGTGCCGCAAACACTCTCGTCTAAAAGAGACACTATTGTCCACCTTGACACCTCTTCTGGGGAGGAGCGTTTGCATCTTTTGCGATATCAGAGCCTTGTGTGGCGGTCCGGGGGACGGCCCCAGAGATCTATATTATAAAAAGCACACCCACAGGCTCATGCATTTGCAAAGGTTTTTTGTCATTGAGCCAAGGTAATACAATTCAATCTTCAGCTTAGGAGATCAGCACGTAAGCGCTCTATGCATCCAGGCTGTTTGCTAAGAGATGCCCCTACATTCAGCACACACGTTTTCCTTCATCCTGGAGAACTATCTCCCCGAAGGCGGGAAATAAATACACAGCCTCTTCTTAAACGTGAAGCTTCGATAGGTCAAACAATGACAACTTCATGCACGAGCGTCTGAAACCAAAACAAGCTTCTGGCTGATCGCACGGGTGTTCACTCCTCGACCCCGGTCACGTCACTTATTCTATCTTTTTTCTTTGGATCAATCGCGAGGAAAGTTTGACGGAAAAAAATCATCCATGCTGAAGGACACTTCGTCAATAAGTAATACCCACGCTATATTAGCTGCATATTTAGCCACGAGAATCCTTCTAAATTGCTTTTAGACAAAGTCATTTAGCGGAGCGCACATCAGAATGCAACAGTGCGTCTTCGCTTCAATTTAACTTGGTGCGGCGGATGTACTTTGGGCTTTTAAAGAGCAATGACAGTCGAACATGTGCTGTGCCACACTGTGGAGGCGTTCGCCTGAGAACAATGTCTATTCAGCATTATAACCACACTGTAAAACTTTGCTGTAATTTCGCAGCAGGTTTGCCAGTAACTTACTGTAGATTTACTGTGCAATGTAGTTTTAAGTAGTTTCTTTCATAAAACAAGAGTAAATATCTTGGGTCACATTTCTTGTCATGTAAATGTATCGTAATTTAACAACAAGCGAAAAAAGCTTAGGAAGAATGTGATTTAGTGCCAGTCTCTTCTTGCTCATTTTGAATCTCAAAAGTAATCGAAAACAGTACTAATTGCAAAGTATAATAAGTAGTAATTAAATCTACAGTAAGTTACTGGCAAACCTGCTGATAAAACTACAGCAAAGTTTATACTGAATGTCTCGCATCCAAATCGCCATTTGTCGACCAAATCACACCCGTTCAAACGCGGTCCGACCTCGCTTTCCACCACAACGATTATTTCAACATTTTCCTCAGATGGTTTCTAGACGTAATATTCTTTTGTTCAGCGGTAATAATAATGTTTTTCTTTCAAGACTCCCTGAGTCCGAGCGGTGTGCAGTAAAGTATAGGAGAGCTATCAAACACACACACACTTCTCTAGGTATTTAAAATTAACAGCAGGGGGTGTAAAGCAACCGACGGTGAGAGACAGAGCGAGAGAAAAAGAGATAAAGACAGGAATTGACTTTTGCCATCCCCCAGCGTTCACCCTCCTCGTGTTCATTACGGCACCATTATGGTTTTGATGTTTTTTTGCCTCCTTTCTGTCGCTTTCGTTCTTTAATGTGGTCCTTCTCGTACGAGAATTTTTCAAGTGAACACACAGGGCCATTCACAAGGGTCATTTCCTGTAAGAAAAAGGAAGACCAATCTTACGTAGACTGAAGGGAGCAAGGAACCTCTTCATTGATATAAAAAATAGACCCTCCTCCACTCCTTCACCTGCTTCCAATCTGAGATATTATACCCTGTGTTCCTGATATATCCAATGTGTGTCGAAAAACACCGGCTCGGACATGAGCTGTGCTTGTTTGCATGACCCGGTGTCTCGTCCGGCCCTGCTAGTGGCCTCATTATACCTCACCGCTGGTCATTGTGAGCATGGCATTAAGCCTGACACCGGAGCTGAAGCAGGACGACGGCGGTGCTGTTTAGGACCTCGTTCTCATTAAGAACCATTCGTGTCACCCGGGAGAGTTTCTGCTCCTAACAGCCTCCAAAACTAGCTCTGTTTTTACAACGGCCACGGTGGAGACCAGCGAATGTCTCCATCTGCAGGGAGAGCTACACCTCTTCCAGATTTCTTTGCATATCTACATCATCTGTCGCTCTCGCTTCCTCAGCCGATCGGTTTAGTCTGCCTCCCTCGCTTTATCTCTCATCTTTGTTCTTTCTGGGCCGTATTCATTTTAACAGTCAGAAATGTTTATCCTGAATGGAAACACTGACAATGATAGCGGGAGCGCTTGTGACTGTATCGAGTTGCTATTCCTGTGAGGATGCAAAATTGGGAGCGAGTCGCGACAGTCACGAACGTGTCAGATTTGGTTAACGTTTTGGGTAGTTCCCTAAGCCCTTCCTGAATGCATGCTGACTACAAACAGCAGCTCAAAGCTTGGTGAAAAGGGATAAGTAATCACAGCTGAGAAAGGCAAAATCTTATTCAGCATCTTTCCATAAAGTTTGAAGGTTAAGGTCAACAGGAAACATAGTTTGCAACCCATTTTAGACATTTAATGGCACATGGGGGAGAGAATGGGTTGGAGAAAAGAAGACTAGGAGACAACCTAAAATGAATGTTTTAATGACCGAGCCAATTATTCAGTTTGACAGATTCTTAAGGTTATTTTCAATGTGCAATGTTGAATAGGTTTAGAAAAAAAGGGTTTAGTCAGTCATGCAGACAGTAAGGTTGAGTAAATGATGTCGTTTTAGGGTGAACATTGGAAGTGTCACAAACATGTTCTGCGGTTTACACACATGCTCATGTTTTTGTCTGCCCTGGCCACCGTTTTTTCAAAAATAGCTTTTGATTCAACCTGCATTTTGAGAGTTGGGTGATTTTAACCGTTCAGCCAAAAATGGTTCTTCTGTGAATTGTGAAGCACCTTTGCATATTAAGGTGGGACATGAGGGAAATAAGCAGACTTCGCCTTTAAAATAAAGTGTTTTCTTGAAATGGTGTCTTGATACGAAACACAAACTCAACACTCAAGTTATAGAAGTGAACTTCTCATGACTTTTCTTTAAGTTTGCATAAGCGTGGGGGTCAGGCTGTCTTCCCATCTTGCATTGGCACAATTCTAAAATAAGATATATAAAACAGAGTTGAGGAAGGTGAAATGATCTTTAAAAACCGTCAGGAGACTTTGACGCTTTGGAAGTTGAGAGAAAGGGAGCGCGGAGGCTTTGACAGAAAGCACAGAGGGACAGCAACAATGTTGCCTTCCCAACACGAAGGACTCGCTCTCGAATGAAGAAGGGAGAGAGAAATATCAACCTCTCTGCACCACCATTTCTTCATCTGCAACACAAAGCCAAGCACCGCACAAAGGAAATAGACTTGCATTCCCCGGATCAAACCATCCTTTCAACAATTACCGTAAATAAACTTCTAGGTGCAAGAAGACACGACATCAGGGCTTTTCATTCTTATAAGTTATGGCAGTATTGATATGGAAATTAAAATATTGTAAGAGGCCATGCCATGTCATCACAGGATATGTTGTTTTTTGTGTCCCAGGATCCTTAGCATCATGTAGCATCTTCATCAAGCTATCTAAAGGATTTTTAGGGAGAGCCTAAAATTAACAAAACACTGGCTGTTGTAATCCACAGAATACCTGAAGAGAAAGCTTTAGTGTGAAAAACACAGGTTAAGAGTATATCATGTCCGATTGGTATCAATGAAACAGTTATGAAACAACTTTGAAGACAAAGAATTTTGGCAAATCTCTCTGACAAACCTGTCAAAAATATTCCTGAGTCAAATCTGACTCCAATAGAACATGAAGCATAACTTTCAAACCATTATGTTATTTTTTACAAAAAAGCTATTCTTTTCTTTACAACTAAGCACATATAATCCCACATTCTCACAAATAACATAGACGTGTCTTTATAAATATGACTGTAATAAGAATCGAGGGAAATTTGCTTAATTGTAATGAACCAAAAGAAAAAGGTTAATATGCATTCTCTTGAGTGTTTGGAAATTAGAAACGTAATTGTATGCTACCCAGAATAAACTATATTAAACTAGAAAAGCAAATGTTAACAACCATTTTCAAACCTTTGCTTTTCAAAACTATTTTCCATTTTTGTTATTCTGTTCAATGTGGACCCATGGAGATGATGAATTGTGGTTCTGTTAAGCTAAAATTTCATAATCAAATTTCTTTCCTTTACGCAAAAGTGCCATAAATGTAATGCAAAATATATTACTCTTGAAAATCACATTTATACGTTGGTACAATCATAAAAACATTTCGAAGGTTGTTGACATTTCTTTGTTTACATTTACTTCCTTTCTGTCGAATGTAAATTAAATGATTCTGTGTACCCAGTAATTAAATTTCTTATTTCAAAACACTTGAGGGAATGCGTCTTTATTTCACATGGCGTTGCTTTGTTGTACCGTGTTTGTTAGTTAAATACCAGGCTGGTTAATCCAGAATAAATGTAGTGTGATCAGTCAAAAAGCCACCGGGCTCTTACTGATGAATCTCTCTGGTTAATGGTAATTATCGACAGCAGAAAAGTAAAGAAGCGTATTTTGAGTTCAGTGGATCGATCCCACTTTGGCTGGTTAGCTAAATCTAATTCACAAGAACTTGCTTCTCTGCATAGTAAAAAGAAGTGAAAGTTTACTGTGAAACAAACAAATCAAGGATTCATTGGTGTCTGCGGGAAAAGAAAAAATAACGTGGCTGTAAGGAAAACAGAAATATCCCATGAAGCCAAACTGGTCGTCACATTGAAATAAGGTCCTGCAAAAAAATGGGTTCTTACCTCGTTGGTGTTCCAGCGATGTCTCTCCTTGGGCAGGGAGGAGCATTTGGGAAGGCATTCCAGAAGCTTCTTGGGCAAGTAGATCTTCAAATGTCCATGTTCATCTGTGAACAACATTAAAAGGTTACACTTATCACGATAAATGAAACGTTCAAATGTAAATGTCAAATCAGGGCTACGACATAATAAAGAAAAAAAGTGATATTTAATAACTCGCTTAATGCGAAATACATAACGATAATCTTAAATTTGTGGTTTGTTAAATTCATATAAAACAACATATGTTGCTCATTCTTTCAGGGAAGATAAAGCATTGCAGCTTCTGATAGAAAACAGTTTCTTCTCATAATTGATATGCGCGGACCTATTTATCAAAAATGTGTTTTATGTTCATTCTAAAAGAAATAATCCGTGAACATGTCGTTGCTAGTGCCAGCCACATGAAAGCTCTCTACTTAAAGATTCAATCATTTCTTGGTCAATTACAATGTTGTTTTAATTCAATGTCACTGTGGCTCAAATGGACTCCTTTAAGAAATATGCCATGCCCAGCGTTAAGTTTTTTTGACATGCATTTGAAAAAAAGCAAAGCTATAAAACAAGCACGAAACAAGCACAAAGAGGGAGCACTCAAAATGCAATGAACAAAATAAAAAAAACGAAAACCTCAAGATGTTACAGTGAAATGAAAAAGAACATATTTGGAGCACAAGGCGTGCGAAACGCTTTCATCCAGAAATGTTGTGATTTTGTTTTCATTGAGTTTTTTTTTTAACACTCTCGTTCTCATTCTCTCTCTCTCATTCTCTCTCTCTCTCTCTCTCTCTCTGTCTCTCTCTCTTATCATGCCAGAGTGCCTGTTCAAATACATAACAACAAAATTGGGCGACGGAGCAAAAGCATTTCAAGGTTATTGATAACCGTTTGCATCAAGGGCTCGGCCTTCTTAAGGAACTCAATGTTTAGCCCTGTGGGAGAAGGTAGTTCCACATTGCGTGCCGAGCCTGCTTATGGATTTAAAAAAGCAAGAGCGACAGACAGAAACAAAAGGAATAAGAGAATGTGAGAGCAAGTGAGATGTGTGGGAGCGTGTCTTCGGTAAAAGACGAGATACAGAAGTTCTTTCTGGCAGATCTGAGCAGGATGAACATCGTGTGTCCATAGAGACACTGCTTAGCAACCCCTCCCACTCCGGCTTTAAGGACAAACAGATAGCCAGGGGCAGAAAGACCCATAGAAGGGGTTCGATCTTCATTGTCACAATCTAATGCATATTGTTTGTGTTTTACCTGTGAATGAACTTAAAGCCAAATAAATAATTCAAATCCCTGAAGGAAATGCCAGAGTCCATCAAGAGAGAGGAACTGCAAACACAGTTCTCTTTCAATCTTCGATCACAACTCGTGGAAAATATGCTGATCATATAAACGCATTTAGTCTGTAACCTCGTGTCATGCCAGAGAACAATTATGTACCTCCTTTATAGCTCAAAGCTTAATGGATTTCTAAGTTGTGTTTCAAGTTTTAAATACCTTATCCAGACTGTACGTTAACTTATTGCACATAGCACTGGTGCTACAGCTCGACGCATCTCCGTCTCTTGTCTCATCATTTCTTGCACTCCACAGTTTAACATTTTATAGCACATGCCAAACAGTTGTATGCTATAAAGTATAAAACGTCTGTCGTCATCTTTAAAAAATCACAAGTGCAGTTTATCACACGATTAGAAAAGTAAATGACAAATGACATTAACGTTACATACAGATTACAGATGGATAAATTAAGGCCATATCTTTTTTTAGTTTACCTAAATTAGTTTGCATTTCTAAGTTCTGCACTTTAGGAATACATTTGTTCAGATAAAAATACTGTAGTATACAATACTATAGTAAACTGCAGTAAAAGTCCTAGATGCTATAGTATTTTTAATCTTCCTATAATATGCCAGTTTTACAACAGTTTATCAATATACTACAAGTTTACTACAATTATCTATAGCAAATGCTATAGCATACTTCAGTGTGTTCAGATTAACAGGACTTTTATTTTGACGGGTCGTCGCGAAGGCGTTTGAGTTTCTGTGGTTGACTGTAGCTTTACTCGAACTGTGAAATGCGTGCAAAATAAACTCTCAGATAATCTTTATTAAATTTACTATAAAAATCTGTGTGCAAAAAATAAGCAAATTACAAAAAGGATAAGTTAATTTACTTAAGAAACTATGTGCAAAAAATTGCTACAGAATATTAAATCAAATTTACAAACAAACTATGCAAAAATAAAGCAAAATAGGCAAAAGTAAATTAAGTAAATCCTACTAGTTGGTTCTTTTCCCAGTGTATTTCGCATATCTTATAAAATGAAGTAAATATTATTAAATTTAATATAATTTAAGTATAAATGACCTATAAAGCCAATTTGATTCAACTTCTTAACTTCTTTCCTCCAAGTCTCTCGCTCACGGCAACGGTCACACTAGAATCTGATGACCCCCTTCTAGAACCCCTCACATTATAAGTCGGTAGATCATTTGCTTTATGCTTCAGCTAAACAAACAGGACAAAATACAGCGCACACGTGCATGAATAGACAATAATTCAGGATTAATGAGCAGAACCTCTTGAGAAAATGTTCTCTCTTTCATTCGAAGAAACTCAACCAGGATGAAGAATAAAGGAATAAGACACTGAGAAACGTATTTACGGGGTAATTAAGGCGAGTTTTGATATCCTTTCCTATTCTTTATTTTTGTCTAGCTTTGGCAGAACAAGCGAGTGATTCTGAAGACCGCTGTTCATTCTCATTGTTCTGCATCAAAGTAAGGGGCTTTTAAATTATGCTGACTTCGGCGACTGTGGCTTAACAGGCAAATTTTAATCACAAAGTCAGTCGCCGTCTGCCAAGCGCTGCCTTAAGCGTTTGCCTTTCTCCCTATCGTGACTGTCCCCCAAGAGTAGCCAATAAGATGAAGGGGTGAGGGGGAAAGGCTTAACAACAAAGAAAATGAAAGAGTGAAGAAAGGGAATGCAAACGTCACTCATAAACGTGCACATGTGTGAATGTAGGTGGTGAAGTGAGATTGGAATAGAGTAAAACAGAGAGTAACACACTGTCACAGAGTTTCTCCAATGCTGACAAAGCATTGATGTAGTTCAATCACAGTCAATTTTACACCGTGTAAACTAACCAGAAAGATATTTTCTATATACTTAAGGATCATATTAAAGAATAATTATATTATTAAATGAAAATATTTACATATATATTTGTAAGGCATTCAGGCAATAATACGGTAAAGGACCTCTTCTCCCCGTTCTGCTCTGTATTGAGTCTTTAAATGTAACAGCATGCGTATGCGTGTCTTTTGTAGCCAGAAATTAAAAAGGAAAAAATTACCTTAAATACATTTAAATGCTTTAGAAATGCAAGGCTTGCAAATGAATAATGTTAAATCATAATTATAAACACTAAACTGATGCACTAAACACATTAATGCTGGAGATTACAGCAGTGAAATATAGAAACCAACATTTGTAATTTACATGTAAATGATATCACAAAACTTTATCCAGTTTACCGGAGCATAATAAAACGTATAGCCGCAACAATGCACTTAATAATAAATAGCATCATAACCCACATAAACATGAATTTGAGTCTTTATCTATTAGATTTTTTGCAAGCTTTTCATAGATAAATATCTATATTCAGTAGGGATGGGCCGATAACCGGTGCTTCTTTAACATTGGAAGCAGTTAACCGACATATTGGCCGATATACAGTATCTAAATATTAATATTACATTTCCAAAGACTGAAACAAAAGGCAAAAAAGTGAAAAACTACTTTCATATGAAAACATTGACTGCTAGGTATCCGTTAGTTCTCTTTTTTCCCTGAAAATGGTGTACCGAGCCATGTACAGAAAAAGACAGAAAGCATTCAGACAGCAATCTGATTCAAACAATATGCTTTAGTACCTATAATTTACACATTAAAAAATACTGTACCTGTACTGTACATCAACAATGTTTTTCTTATAGCAGTAAGTAAGATCACGACTGAAAGGCTGTACTGTACTGTATTTTAACTGTGAACAGCGTACAGCTGAAGAAATTTAACCAAAGGAAATCAGTTATGATTTAACGGCAATAATATATCGGACTAAATCTTATTATTGGCCAATAATGTATAGTGCATCCCTAAAATTCAATGCATAAAGACTGGCTGATCCTATATTCAGCTAAGAATACGGTTTTCATTCTTTTAATTTTCCAAGTACTTTCTGGCTACTTCATAGCGAACCCGGTCTGAGAAACGCTGGTGTAGACCAAACTATTTATTCCTTCAAGTTAACAATTACAGATGTTTGCACGCAGGCATATACGCTCTACATAATCAATAATGTATGTATTAAGATGAATCGTTCCCATTTCAAACACATCAAACTCCACTGGCATATGTAAACGCATTCACATTCCACGCGAACACCAATCAGCATTCAACACAAACGTCCCGCATGTGGCCCTTGTGTAACCGATGCCCGACTTTTGATCGGAGGGGATTTTCGTTGCTTTTTTGCCTTTGAAAAACAGAGCAGAAACACACATAAAGCCTGCCCTTCAAAGTAATGTCGAGGATCAGAGAATCCCATCTAAGCTGGGGATACAAAGGTATATCATAACTTAACTCTTTATCTACTCAGTGTAAAGAGCTATTTAAAATTCTCCAGAAACTCAAGGGCCCGACTAAAGAAGGGCCAATAAACACGTCTTTTGCAGAGTGCCACAGAGCCACTGTGAGATCCCACACTGTCAATAAGCAGCATGTTTGTACAGATCCCAAAAGTGGCTTTAAGTGACCCCAATAAGAACAACAACGATGTTGGCGACGGAACAGCCCCCAATGCTCCGTTTTAAAAACGGCTTTATTTTTCCCGACACTGTTTACATGACAAATCAGCTGAAACTTTATATAGATTACCATGTCCTTTTTCAAAGAGGTAAACCGATAAACAAGGATTTATAAACAACAATCATCCTCAAAGGTGTCAGCCAGTCCTGACATTTCTCACACACTTTGCTAATTCATAATTCATGCATTTTAATCGAGTGGATGGATTTAAATGGCAAAACAAGCTAACTGCGCAAAATGGGATCTTGTACTTTCAAATCTGCTGGGCCGCATTTCTGTTCTCCCCAAGCAAGCAGATAGAAAGTCAGTCTTCTTGTATGTTCCCTCTGAGGATTACCGCATATCTCCCCGTCTTTAATGACTACGCACACATACAGTACATCTCGTGCATGCACACGGGGAGCTCCGGAAACAGATGGAGCTTTCCCACTGCAAAGAATAGAAAGACAAGAATGGACACTTTCCACACCTCATCAGCCCAATGTCGGTTTCTAAGGAAAGTCTCTTTTCTTCATTAAATTGTCAGCTCTGACGGACAGTTTTTGTTTGCATTTGTTTATTCCACTGAACGTGCATATTCCTGCCGTAAACGTTTTTGTCTGCATTTGCGGCTTGGCGTACACGTCCCAAAATCCTTCAGAAACTCTTCAAAATAAGAATGTTTCGAGAACGCAATATGCTTTAGATGGCAAATTTGGAGCCTGTCTGAATATGGAGGGGTGACTTTTACAGATTAGATTCTCTCTACCTCATCATATGGTAGACATGAGTCTGCACAAGGGTGGAGTTTTGGCCATGACTCTTTGATCCCATTTTGAAGAGTGTAGGCTATATAGGAAATGCATTAAACTAGCTTGATATAATCACAGTTTTTGGAAAACCGCCCGCTCTTCTTTGCTCACACTGACTTAAATGGAGGTCAACTAAATCTGGACTATTCTCACACGACAGATAAGACCAAATAGTTAGAGGGCATCTGCAAAGGCAATACCGAGTAAACGTTATGGAGCGATGAGTTACGTCACTTTGTTTTGTGCTAATGGATCGAATTTTGGCCCATCTGTTATTTTCCAGAAATGTCTCACGAAGGAGCCCAGTTTGTCTCATGAGAAACGTTCCAGAAAACGTAGCCATTCGTAACTGAAATTAAACTTTTAGATTCTAATCCAAGCTAGCGCTCTACAGATTCCACTCATCAATTGATGATTTTTTTACTTTGCAAAAATGTCTAATATATAACAAAACACAAAAAGTCATATCCTCTAGTGAGATGAGCTGTCAGTTAATTATAAAACTTTGTATAATAAAGACTGAAAAATGCTGTGAAAAGCAACATTTACTGCTCCCAGTACAGATATTAGAGGGACGTCTAGGGAAATGTATGCTTTTTTCCTCCATTTTTTTAAAACAAAATTAATGTGACAGAAATAAGGGCTCATTGCGCAGTAGTTCCAAGCGGACAGGGAGAAGGATGGGACTGCATGTTAATTCATCAACGGCTCGGATAAACTTTTCTTCAAGTAATCCTCCCTCAACTGCTTTATTACTCATATGCGCTTGGAAATGCTTGTTGAAGGCAACTGGCAAAGAGGGAGGTCTTTTTCTTTTACATTCTGACTTTCAAGTGTAAGTGGAGAAACCTTTGATATCAAAAAGAGGAGCATACAGAGAAACGCAGGGGGTTGACATCCTATTTTACCGAGCTGGTTTTCCCAACTTTTATACTACAAGCCTTCTCCATTCGTCTCTCCAGAGACCTGTTCATGGGATGAAAATCAGTGGTATAGTTATCTATATGCTAATTTTTTATGGGATGAAAGGTGAATATTCAGATTCCGGTGAGTCACAACTGGTGTGTCTGAAACAACACAAAACTATTATACTGAAATACACAAATAAAGCCAATATGTTGGACTCCTATAAACATAAAATGTTAGTTAGTTAGTTGAAATTATACTTTAAATTAACTTTATTCAACTATGGGCAGTGGTTCCACATAACATAAATGTGTGATCCCTGCTCAAATATTGAATGTATGATGAACTAAACTTAAACAGAAATGTCCAAATAACTTGAATCAATTAAATTCATCCTACTAAAAGTTATTTAAGTAGAGAAAACATGATTCCATTATGTAGTATTTGCTTTATTTTAAATACGTTGCTTTTATTTTTTTTAAATAAAGCAACTTAAAATCTATTAAGCAGGTCCTCAACCCAGGCACATGATCTACACTTTACCAAAATGGCAACCTCCCAAAAACATCAACATACCAGAAATTATTTTAAATACAAACGTAAAAGAGTATTAAACATGAACAAATATCCCTGTTTCATCATTTTGATAAAAGATGCATAAATTAAAATGTTATTGCAACTTTTACTCTCCCTATTCAGCCCCGTGCAAAGCATGATGGGAATTCAAAATCATGTTCCTATTTTCTATACTGCTACTTTAATACAACTTAAGCCATTATGTATCTCAACTCAAACGGATTAAGTAAAGTGGTTTGAAATATTTTAATTTAAGTAAATTGAACAAGCATCAAATGTTTTTATCCACTCATTTTAAAATGTCAACATTTAGTTAGGCCAAAGCGTAACTGTTTTAAGTCCGTTTGAACATAAAACCTAATACAATGGTGTTAAAATAAAACATATTGTTTAAATAAAGTGAACGGTATCGGATTGTAAGGCACATAAGGCTGACGTCCCGAGAATGGCCGGGCCAATTTACCAGCGGCATTTGATAACCTATAACACACAGCCAAAAAGAATGAGGAAATCTCTTCATCTTTCTTCCATTGAAGCAAAGCATCCCCTTTCTGACCTTTTGTGCCACTTATTACAGGGGTTTGAACCCCACCATAATAACCTTCGACTCCTTAGGGTATATCAAACTCAGCCCAACAGCAGTTAATAAATCCACCAGCAGATAAAACGCCACATCTCCACCGTCTGCAGGGGGCGGGGGACTTTTTTCTGCACGCAATAAAATTTCTATTGAATTAGCAATGACTTGAAGGGTTGGACGATGTCAGTCAAATTGATTTAGTATCTACTGAAGTGTCTCAAGGTCACGGAGCTCGGGGTCGGTCCCCGTCCAGAGAGAGTCTGTGGCGTGATTGTTCTGGAGCAGAAGGTGTGGCCAGACCCCAGTGGAGCTCTTCGAGACTCGAGAAGAGAAGGAAGAGAGGGCTCCCGTGACCTCCAGCGCCGGTCCTTCTTCTCTGTGAATCTCAGTGCTAATCTGGGGTTTAGCGGACGTCTTTTAAAGGCTTGCCTGTGAAGGGACGTTTTACTGTATCTGTCATGGCAGCTTGAGCAAGCGTCACTTTAGAGAAAAGAGCAAAGCTTGTTTTAGGACGGGATAAAGAGGGCTGACAAAAACAGATCTCAAATCGATACTGTCCTCTTGCTTTTGTGCCACAATGATGGGATACCTTTCTTTACACACTGTTCCTTTTTTTCGTCCGCCTATCTTTGTGATTTGTGTTTCACCAGCACCATCTGAAAAAGCTTTGAGGTGATGTTTACCGAATTCTGAAAGAAGACGGACAGTGTGATTGCATACCGTGCTTCGTCATAACTCATTACGCCTATTTTAAGCACTTCGACGGGATGGCTGTGAGATTATTATCCTCGTATTAAAAACCTATAGTGACAGAGCGGACATAAAAAAACAAAGATGAGGACAAAGAATGAAAGGGAAGATGATGAATCTATTACCCCACAGGGAAACGGCCTGACTATGCTTCACATTTCCTCTTAACGGAGAATAATGTGCCGTCCTAGAGGCATTAAAGAAATCTCGCGTCCAGCCAAAAGCATGACATCATTTGGCGTACCGTTTAACCACCTTTTCTGATTCAAATGGGATCGGGGTTCAAGCGGTCAGTTTCAATTTCGGTTGTCCCTCCTGCTCCAAGATCAATACCAATCAAAGCCGTGATTGCTCTATTGTTCTGCGTAATACTACAGCTCCTTCACCGGCTCCAGACCTTCATCAGCATCAGCGGCCACATCTGCGCCTTTCAATAGATCATTCGCCAGATAGCAATCTGGTATTTGGCAAACGAAGACTGTTTACAGAATGGGGATTATAAATGCAAAGCTTCCCCTGTTCTTTCTGCACATTAAAAGGCTAAATTAATGTCACTGTCATCTCTGTGTGCGGGAAGCTGCGATCTGAAAAGTTTCTCCTCAAACCTTTCTTTCTGTTTGCTTGTTTATCGGAATCTAAGGTGGAGATGCATTCATAAGAAATGCATTCGCTGGTGATTCAGAATAATGCTCCACGTAACGTAAAAGAGATTTAATGTTTACGACTCTTTAAAGAGACGGCTTAATGTTTACTTATGTCTAATTGAAGACATTAATGATAAACGTTTCTATAATATAAAAAATTTATTGTGCAAAGGATGGAAATGTATTTTAAATATTCATTAGATAGCAAATAGTCACATACACTGCAATACTTATACACATGAACATTCAGAGGTATACCTAAAGCAATAACTAATTATATAGAGGCACGCTTTTGACATTCCTTTGAATTATAAAACGCTATAAATCAGTGTTTTTCATTCACGGGGGCCAGGACTCACTACACTGATAGAACAAATGGTCAGAAAATATATCCAAGCTGTCACTGGGGCGGTACCCTTTAAGGAAGTACTAATATGTACCCCTGAGGTACAAATATGCACTCTTTATGTGCAAATGTGTACTTTTTGAAAGGGCGCAGCCCCGGTGATAGCTTGCGTTGACTGTTCACTATAACTTATTTAAAATAAAACTAAATGAGCATTAAAAAGGCCAAAACAACTAAAAATGAAGATGCTTATAAATATAAATAAATGTCTAGTTATGCAAAACTCTACAATAGGAGAGATTTTCAATTTAAATACTATAGATCATATAGATAGTTCATATAGACCACGGTAAAAACAGGAAAATAGGAAATACATAGCATACAATGGGCCATATGATTTCCGCAATGCCGAAAATGTGGAATCCAGGCATTAAAATGGAATTTGATATAACAGGGATTTAGATCTACTTAATCAGAAAATAGCACTGAACAGATATTATGAATAAACTATTAAATAAAACAGATTTCATAGGGCCCTAAACACATGGTTCTATTGCAGAAATTGTTTTGAAAACGGTTAGGCCTTAAAGTCAAAAAGGCTGAGATCCAGCACACAAACAGGCAAACGCTGGCTTGAATAATCGTCTTACACCTGGACACACAAAAGCAACATGCAAATCCATGCAACACTGACTACCAAAGGCATTTCAGAGACACGAACAGAACAGTGGATATGAGAATGCTCAAATACACATGGACTCAATCATGCAAATGAGTGTATGAATACAAATGGATAAAGAGTTGAGCTATGCATACAAAATGCACTTTAGAGATCTGGCAAACAATTTGGTCCTGTTTGCTGTCCTGCCCAAGTACTCGCTCTCGTGTTCTCCATCACAGCGGTAAAAAATTGCATATTATCATTGCTATGCTCAACGGCTCCTAGTTAGAATCATGTAGTGGAAGTCTGAGTCCTTAAAAGCCATTTATACCGCGAGCAACAAAGCCACCAAACATATTGGAATTGAATAATCCGTAAGGGACAGGATTGCTGAACAACCTCCTTTCATCTAGGAATCATATCGTCGCATGTCTTCAAAAGCACAGAGAGCTGCCCTTCAAATGGAAGGTTATAGCTCCATTATAGCCAGCTGGAGAAACAAACGGGTTGTCATGCCGTGCTGGCTTGATCACGCCCGAAACTGAGTAAAGTGAATGTGTGCTGACATGCACAGATCAAGCGTGATGGTTATAAAAGGTGACATAAGCCGTCGCCAAGTGAAGTGTCACCGGATGCTCGACACGCTTGGCACAATTACAGCCAAACATTTTGATAGCCTGTGATGTTACGCTATCAAAAAGAAGCCTCACAGAGTTCAAACTCCTCCAAGACAGCAGGCCACTTCTGCGATAACCTCTCTGTTCATCCCCGGAGACCAGCGTCTCTCCGCTCTCTCCTTTGGCAGAGCGGTTCAGTCAACTGTTTGCTTCTCTCCAACATGAACAAAACCTCTCATTACTTGCTGGATCTCAATTAAATTTTATCTTACCCAATTTAGAAGATCTGTACGGCAGCAACTCCGCTCTTAATTGCGAGGGCATTTTCGAAAATAAAGCCCCGCCTGATGAAACGCTCAAGATACGGGATGCTGGCTTTGCCACGAGAAAGCAAATTAATACAATGTCAACCTTCCAGTGAAATACGACAGAGGATGATTCTCTCTTTGGTCCCCTTGGGCTAACAGCTTTTTGTCTAGTGACTCTTTTCCTAGAAGACATATTAAAGCATTTTAAAAAACACGCACAACATTACTTGTGTCAGAAAGAGTCTGCCGAGATCTGAACTGAAACAGACCTCATGAAAAAACGAAACAGATATAAACATATTCTAAAGAGACTTGATGAGTGGCTGCTTTAATAAGTGGGTGTAGTTCATCTGGGGGATCCACTGGTTGGGTAAAAAAAGGCTATGCTCAGTACGCTGGACACTGGGGAAGAGGAGAAGAACGGCAGACCAGGATTCCTCCCAATTAGCTCACTTCGACATTCTGGTTCTGTCCCAGTTGGCTCCCAAAGCTTTTCTTGGCTCAACAAAGCAAAAGAACCAGGCTGAAATGGGGCCCTTGTAGATGGCTGCATGAACTGGATCTCCTTTCATCCTCCCGTTCCAAGATATTCAAGACTCAAAGAATGCTTTAGAAAAACTGTTTTTATTTGACTATAACCATCGTAATATCCACTTGTCTACAATTACATTTAAACACAAAACCTAGATGTAAAACAACTACAGCTAAACCTTAGTCATGAGACGGGCGTGACGTGTATCCATCCAGGTGCTAATTACACTTCAACCGGCAACAAACGGCCAGCAGAGGTCCTGCCTCTTAGTCTCCATGTTAGTGTCTTTATTAAGTGAGTGACCTTGCAACATCCTCAATCATTCAGCAAAAACCCATGACGAAGGCTGTACAGAGAGAGATGGAAAGAGAGGCAGACATAAAAAGGCGAATCGGGCGGTGAACACACCCACGTCCACACCCACACAAGCAGACGCCCGGGCAGTGCTCAAAGAGCGCCGTGCGTTGATTAGCCATGACAACAAGCTTCTGCTTCCAAAAATATGCCGCTCGTTCCGAAGCAGCACGGCCATGCATGAATAAACATCATCTGTAATGGGGCTGAATGAAAAGGAGACGCTGGCCTTTTTTAGGCTGAACTACCGAGAACAGCCTCTACCCCTCACTTCTTTCCCTCATGTCTGCCTCCGCTAAAAGTCACATAGTAACTGAACATTTTACATATTGCTTTGATAGAATTCTATACACTCTTGAACCTGGTAAACACACCGGAAAACCCACCACTGTTGTGCTACGAAAAAGGCTTTGTGATCGAAACTGTGAAGTTTTACAATAATTAGCTCTTTCTTTGGTTTGGGCTGTGGTTGTACTACAAAAAAACCCTTGATGAACTATAGGTGCGGGAATAATGAGGTTAAATGTAAACGAATGGGCGGAGAGAATGAATCATATCATATACATATCATAACGTTGTCATGTTTTGAGGGATGCAGTGGAAAAGGAAGCCGGCTGTCTTACTGTTGTTGTCTGTGTCATCGCTGACACTCTTAGGAGGAACGTGGCCGGTGTAACCGACGGCGGTTCTGTACATTCGATCCGGATTACGTACTTTCTTCAGTCCTACAGGGGACACAGTGGGGGAAGGAAGAGTGAGGGGAAAAGTTGGGTTGGTACACATATACAATGCCCTTTTATTCATAAAGAGGTCTTTAACTCTTGCTTTCTGAATTATTTTTTTAGAAGCTAGTGAATCTGCATGACCCCACTGCCCCGCTTTTCATTGATAGTTTTGTTGCCATGTGCCAGCATAGTCAAGCCACAACTGACTGGTACGACCACCAGAGGTCGAAAAGTCATTTCAAATCACATGCATGTTTCATTGCTCGATGTGACATGTTAATGAAGCGTAAGGACATAAAAAATGACAGAAAACCATCATGCTTGCCTACAGCCACGAAGAGCTTTGCCAGCATCCATGTGTTCCATATGACTCCTATGTATGTGAGCAAAAAATGGACGACATCGAGTTCAATTTCTGTTTAACAGCTTTCTGAAATCTTAACATTAGCACCACGAACGATGATAACAAAACGACTGCTTAAGTAAACACCTGCATTAAGTGAAATAATGTCTAATGCTATAATTCTGAAGGACAAACAGCACCAAATCCTTAGACTTTAGCTAATCTAACTTTCACACTATCAACTCTTTTATTTTATCTTGTTGTTACCTAAACATTGTTGAACTTCACTAATCCTTTACAATGACCCTTGAATAGTGACGGCTGGATTTAATAGAGGGTTTACTCGAGAACTGGCAACACTGGACCTCTACTTCCTGGCGAAATCAATCCATAAAATCAATTCATTAGGGTCTTTGTCTTCAGAGTTCAAATAGAAATATCTTTAGATAGAAAGAGAAAAACACGCTTTCCTTTTATTATGTGATATCTACCCATGTTCATTTAGCCAGGCAATACATCAGACGGTCTAGATAGTTCTTCGCAACAAGATTTGTCTGGCAGAGCCAGTAGTATCAGTTGTATTTTCCTACAAGAGTGCTGCTGTTAGTATTGCCAAACACGGATCAGAAACACCCGAGAGCTTCAATTTATGTAATACCACACCATGAGATTTCACTTCTCTGATAAATTAGAGAAACCTAGATTTGATGAGCAACCAAATACATACAGTTTAGCCTACACAGCCTGCCGTTCTCAACAAAGTACAGGCAGGTAAGAGCATATATGCGAAAGAACAAAATACAACACAGATGCAACTGTCTTCGAGACGAGAGACTGGCTCCTTCACTTTCTATGCAACAGAAACATTACAGAATAATATGTAATGAGAGAAACATATTCTCCAGTGGTTCTTGCCAACATGAACAGCTTACATGGAAGGATGTGTCCTGTGTAGAGGAAGAGAACACAACTGATACAGGAAGCTTGCAGGAGCCGAAAACTGTCAGATACAAATGCATGACACAGTTTTAGGCTGTTCAGGTCAAAAGAGGCAATGTTTTCTCCTGTTCCGTAGCAGCTCAAATGGGTAAAAATAGCATGAGATCTTTCTCTCCCCAAATTTACTGTCCTTTATGACACATATCTTTCCAAAAAAGAAATAGCACAAGAGCAAAGCATTGTTTTACACGACTGGACTTAAATAAGCAAAATTTGGAAAAAGAAAGACTATGATACCTTTTTCTGGCCAGGTCATCTTTCCCGGCAACAGCAAAAATGAAGATATCCACCAAAAACCACAAAAAATGTGTGTGTATATATCCAAAGTTGTGGGTAAGAAATATTTCTTTCTACTTGATGTTCCTGTATGTCCCAGTGTTCACAAAAGGGAAAAGCACACATGCACACTGACCGTCCCACGCAGACACTCTGCACAGCTCACCCTAATCACAAAGGGCAACTTTGTCACTTTGATGGAATTCTTTAATAGGCAGGCTTGATTATCATTCTTACTTTCAAAGTGTGCGTGTGTGTGTGTGTGTGTTGGGGTAATTGAGTTGGACAGCTCAATACCGCCACCCTGTGGCCCCTATGACCTAAACTGACTTGACTGACAAAGTAGTTGAATAAATAATTCAATGTTGACAAACTCGTGGCTGTAATTTTAAGCTATTCCAGACCCAATTTTCCTACATAACTCGACAATCAGCATTGTTTCAGATATGCAAACTAATCAATCAAGAACGTGACACTTAATTAAAAGTAATTCGGTATCATTTAATCCTAAAGAATGTCATTGATGTATCCACTTTACATAAAACAAGATCAACGAGCGACGTACAAAACGTTAATTTTAAACACGGAGCTCGTGCAAAATGAACTTTTGAAAGCATGCCAGACAAAATACAACTATCTAAAAAAAATGATACCGATTAGAGAGCTTAAATTGAAACACAGATTTAGTTAGCGATCATCTTCTTAGAAGAGAGGAAAAACGTACCTTTCATTTTGCAGCCTCATTAAAATTCCGCTTCAATTTGTATCGCGTCCTTTCCCAATTCGAAATACTGTTAATATCTTATAAGCGCCGACAGCTTCAAAACAGGAGCGGCAAACCCTTCGTTATTCTAGGGAAAATATTCCTCACAAGACTGAAGCATCGAGCAGCTGTCGGTGGGTTCAGTCACTATAAGGGGGGTTCTGGTGGGGGTGGAAAGAAATCAATCACGTTTTAGAGCATCACCATAAATCTGCATTTATCGCTTTTGGAGTTAAAAGCGTCGCCCTGTTCAATGCTAAAGAAAAACGAAGTAGTTGACCGCATTTGACTTAACGGAGATCGTTTCCCTGCGTGTTTGTCAGCCCACGGGGAACGTGGATGCGGTGTGGAGGAATCCCACTCTGAACCATATGCGAGTCATTTCACGCGTTCATCTCGTCTGATGCGCTCATGTGCGCGGCTCAGTTATAAAACATCTTCTCTCCGTCTAACGAAGGCTGTTCCTTTGCTTGACTTAGATGCGTGTCACTTTCAAAAACCTCCATGCGCGCTTTGAGATGAAAGGAGTCACCTTACAAACGTAGCCCGTGATTACCTAACTCCGTTCCTATTATTTTAATAGCTGTCTCAGAGATGGCTAATCCCATCAGCGCTTCAGCTTTTCGTGACAAACATAAGGCAAGCGAAAATGTCACTGACTTTTCCCGGCGCGCCCACCCGCGCCTCCCTATCCTCATCTTCATTATCTGGACCTTGATGCTGCCAAACTTGCGAAATGAAAAATAATAATCTTGTTATTTCTCTCTTACCTTCCGGCTTGTTTTCGGCAGCCATTTCCCCTCCGCGCGCCACATCCTCCTCCTCCTCCTCGCGACCGGGGGGGTACCACGCGCGTTCACGGCGAGGACGCGGCTCGAGGAGGGGGCGAGAGGCAGGAGGCGCGTCCTTGAATGTGCGCATGCCATTGGCCACGGGGTGATATAAATGACAAAGGTATTTTCGGTGATGCTTAATGAATTTGCGAAATCATTCCCCCTTTTATCCATCCGCTCCATCCTATTGGCGCATTCGTTTTATTCAGTAGACACCTTTAAAATCAAGCCACCAATGAGCTTTTCTTGAATGCGAGGCTGGGATTTAGGGGGAAACCATAGATCTGTGTTATGAAAAACAAAACCGATTTACAAGAAAAACAAAAAAACGCGTCTACAGGGTTTCAAATATTATGGATTTAGATTTGATACCTATACTCATTCTGCCCACCGAGCCTCATTATCATAAAATGATACGTGCCCGGCAGTCTAAGTGCTAATAACATGGCCCATTGTGTCATATAATTAGATGTTAACAGCCACGTTAATGTCGTTAATCTTCTGCTCCATATAAAGATGATGTTTACACTTTCTGATAGGTCACAGGACGGCATGGACGAGGGCGTAATGAATATGTCCAGTTTACTCCAAAAAGGATATTGTCTGAGGTCACCAGTGACGCCAACCAAAAAAAACATCTGTATGTTTCAGAGCGCGCGTAGAAGATCTGAGCGCGTTCATGAGTTCTTGAGCGCTGTCCACCCGCGGGTGCTGAAGTGGTGCTGAAAGAACAGCTCCACACCCTGGCCACAAACACGCGGAGCATGACGAGCCTGCTTTCGCCAAATCAAGTGTTTATGCAATACAGCTTGTGGCAATAAACACTTAAAATGTTATTTCTAGCACAAGTCCAAAAATTGCAATCGCGGAATGAAGAATTGAAGTCAAAATTTTGCAAGGAATTTAAGTGACAGCGAAAACGCTAATTTAATCGTGTGTGTGTGTGTGTGAACATTTATAGTGCTTCAAAATAACTCGCGATTAGATAATAACTCCCTATAAAATATACACATATATATCGCGTTGAAATGTATTTCATTAAAATATTAACAAAAAGAAAATGTAAGGTCCAACCGAATTTGAAACGACTCCCCTCCGGAACGCGAGGTGGCAGGTTATCGTATATATCCTGAAATTCGACCGTATGCTTTTACGTGATTATTTTACTATGGTAAAGGCTTAGTTTATGCATATGATATAATAGGTCATGCTACTGGCTGGTCACGTCAGTGGAGTGTCCACTGAATACTTAAGAGCCAAACCTGTACTTAACAACACGAGTCCAGTCGTTTCTTAATCCAGTACCTCAGATCTGACATGTTTTGGTTTACCCGGAAGTAAGTTGGATTTAGAAACGTCCATCCATTTGCCAGCTGACTACAGACGCCCGCCCCTCAGCAAATCAGATATCCTCAATATCCCACCGTCACAAAACGTCATTAATATTCATGAGAAGAGCCCGAGCCGTAGTAGGCTCACTAGGCTGGGAACATGGCGACTGCCTTGGAAAACGATTTGGAAGTAGACAACGAAGATTATTATTCTTTGCTCAATGTCAGGAGGGAGGTAAGAAAGCGGAGGCATCTGCACACGTAAACGCAGCATAGCACGAAGAGAGACGTGCTGTTTTTCATATGACGTTAGATCCTATGCAGTATGTCAGAACACCGGCTGCATCCATAATGACGTTTCATGCTCGGACAACCCGACAGATTGCAATTGTCGGATAAACTTGTTTCTTCTCGTCAGTTTTATATTGCAATTATATTAGCACCATTGATATTAAATTATTGCATGCACTGCACACATATGATGTCCAACATCCAAATGCACGCCATACTCTTGATGGCAACTAACCATTCGTAAGGTACAGTATTCTGCAGCAATACACATATGACTATAATTTATATTCTTCTGTAAATAATAATTTACCTTGTAAAATGCGTTATTTTTGGGGTTATGAAGAGTTGCTTAGTCTACAAAAGTTATGCTTGCGTTGACTCATCTGCCTCTGTAGTAACAAAAGCGGAAATTCACGAATATTATTGGCGATCAAAGCGCGCCGAAGTTCAAGGACAGCCAATCGGCGGTCTACTAGTGCTAACGTGTCAGTTCTTTACTTCCAGACTTCCATTCTTCACCTATCTAGGGACTATGTGTTAAAGTTAAAGGGGGAAAAATGTATGAGATTGCGTATTATGACTTGCTTCTCTGTGCCTCTGTCTGTCTGTATGTTTATATGTCTGAATGATGGTCCGCAGGCCACTTTAGAAGAGTTAAAATCATCTTACAGGCGGCTCTGTATGCTCTACCACCCCGACAAACACAGAGACCCTGAACTAAAGAGACAGGCAGAGCATCTCTTCAACTATGTCCACCAAGCATATGAAGGTAATAATTTTAACCGTTCCCTTATGCAAATGCATATAGAACACGGGTTAAAGAATTTGCACGAAATAAACATTCTGTAGATATTTACCCATACTCTCTCTCTCTCTCTCTCTCTCTCTCTCTCTCTTTCTCTCTCTCTCTCTCTCTCTCTCTCTCTCTCTCTCTCTCTCTCTCTCTCTCTCTCTCTCACATTTATTGATTTTTATATATTCTTTTCTTAAAGTCCCCTTGAACCAATGGTTTTTACTTTACACATTTCCGAGTCAAAGGGTATTTAAAAGGAAAAATTAGTGGGAGTGGCTTGCGTCTTTTACTGCGAATTGATCGGATGTTTAAAAACAGCTGTTGCAAAAGATTTTGAGGATATGAATTTGAAAAAGAAAATGACCCACTTTGATAAGCTATTTACTATAGACAATTTACAATTGCTGCAATATTTCATGAAAAAGTAAGATTTGTCATTTTTTATTTCACTGGGACTTTAAATATATATGTGTATGCTTTTATAAATACCAAATAAATATGCACAGTACACAGACATATATTATGTAAACACAAACTTTTATTCTGGATGCGAATTATAGTTTAACGGCTATATATATGTTTTATTTTACTTTTTTTGCTGAACTTTCCTTTCTATAATAAATAGACTGGCATTCAGTGAAGATTAGATCGAAGACCGTCTTGAGAAATGTAATTGTGTATCAAAGCATAAACATTCAAGTTCTCTTTCATCTGTAAATATACACTTGGAGGGGCCAAAATGGGTAACGTGTATTGAAAATATGGAATATCGACCTACTGTTTGATATTAATATCATGCACTGCACTTAACCCCAACAATTAACTTTGACATCACCTGTTTAATGATCTGTTGTACATCTGCAACTGTTTTTCGTGTATATCGTGTGTCGTTTGTATGGTTTTGTGTATATCTTCTATGTATGCTGTGTATAATCTTTAATTTATTTGGATTCTGCAGTATCCTGAGCGCGCACTCAAGATTTTTACTCACCACTGCACAAATACCAGTATATAACTATTAAAACAATCACCCAGTATAAACAATGTGACCCATTCTCTCAAACATGCTGATATATTTGTTTTGACCTGTTTAGTTCTCAGTGACCCGCAGTCCCGAGCCATTTATGACATATTTGGAAAAAGGGGCCTGGATGTGGAAGGCTGGGAGGTAAGTTTTCGATGTTCACCGTTGAAAACGTTCATTGTCAATTACACTCAAATTCCTGTGTGTTTCGGAGGTGCGTGGAACACCGATGACACATCTGTGTCTGATCTTTTTGAGGTGGTGGAGAGAAAGAGAACCCCCGCAGAAATCCGGGAGGAATATGAGCGCTTGCAGAAAGAGAAAGACGAAAGAAGACTCCAGCAAAGAACAAACCCCAAGGTGACTAATTCTCACTGCTCATCCAGACCAAAATGAAAGCAGTGGACAGGAAGATTGTCCTGATTATTTCCCAGAATGCAATTCATCTTTGTTGTGCTCTGACTGAAATCCTTTCAAAGACACAGTATGTCAATTTCAGGGATCGATGTTTACCTGCTGTCTTTTTGCATGCTGTGTGGTCCCAGATCTCATTTTCTGTAATGCCTCTGTTTGTTTCTTTATTCTTCTGATACTGTTCCTGTTTTAATCCAGGGGACGATAAGTGTGGGTATAGATGCGACAGAGCTCTTCGACCACTACGATGAAGATTTCGAGGATGCTCCAGGAGGAGCTTTTCCCCACGTTGAGATCAACAGGATGCACATTTCCCAATCCATTGAGGTTGATGGACAATGATGTCACCATGATAGTCTGATATCAATACTTTACTTTTCCTTTACAGTCTTGCACTTACATATTTGGCAGGCACCCCTAACCAATACCGATACCGCTGTCCTTTCTGGCTCATTATCGACACATAATGGCAACGGGGGAGGAACTATAAACTTGTGTCTCCGCCGTGTGACTTCAGCGAGGGGCTGGGGAGAGGTGAGACATTATTTCTGAACCACCTCTAGTTTTCATTATATTTCATATAATTGGTTTTCATTTGATGTGTTTTCAGCTGGAGTTTGGTGCAGGGGACATCAGAGGACCTCTGTTCGGGATGAAAGTCTTCCGCAATGTTACTGCACGTTGGTAAGTGTCCCTCTACATGCATTTTAGGTGAGGTCTTAAATATTTTCACCATGCACTTAAAAAGTTAGATAACCTATGTTTGAGGATGCATGCTTCAGTAATGGGCTCTGTGGCTTTCAGTTTTGTGACTGGGCAATGGGGACTGCAGTTCTCCTCACGTGGTGTGAGACCAAATGCCTCAATAATGATGGCGCGGCACTTGGACCAGAAAACTATGGGCTACTTACAGTGGCGCTGGGGAAGCCAGTCTGCAATGACGACGAGCATTGTCAGGGACACCAAAACCAGCCATTTCACCCTGGCTTTGCAGGTAAAACCTACTGAAGAATTATGTAGAAGAAGTTCATTGCAGCTACAGTACATATATATATAAGAATAATTGTTTACATTTAGTCATTTAGCAGATGCTTTTATCCAAAGCGACTTACAGAGAGTTCAGGGAGCAATACATCAATATGTCATTCTTTTTTTCTATACCGGTGTCTTTAGCTTGGAATTCCTCATTCTTATCTGATGATGAGTTATCAGTACAAATTCCAGGATGAAGATCAAACCAAGGTTAAAGGCTCCATCAAGTAAGTACTTTACCAGTGGTTTTGAATACATGCTTTTAATATTAGAAGATCTACCAGCATGTTCTTTCGGTCAAAATCTTATATCTCTGTGGCATGTTTTTTGAACACTTTGGAAGCCATTTTAAATAAACTTGAACCAAAATAGTTTTTATAATAAATGTGTTGATTTCAATTTTCTGGCCATTAAAAGCTGGCACGGCATAAAACAGAAAACTTAAGAGCTGGGCTTAAAAATGAGACGAGATCTTCTGCAAATGTTTAATTTTGTTCATGACAGGACCGGGTTCTTCGGCACTGTGGTTGAATACGGAGCTGAACGAAAGATCAGTCGCCACAGCGTTCTTGCTGCAACCGTCAGCATTGGCGTACCCCAAGGAGTCTCTCTCAAAATCAGGTTATAGAACTGACTGGAATTTACCTGAAATTAGTATTCAACAAAACAACATTAAAATATATTTTTGCTGCTTGTGGCGCCTCTTAATGCCGATTTTTCCCAACAGGTTGAACCGAGCTAGTCAAACCTACCTCTTCCCCATTCACCTGACCGACCAGATATTACCCAGCGCTGTGTTTTACGCCACTGTGGGCCCACTGGCCATCTACTTAGCTGTCCAGAAGCTTATTATTATGCCTTATGTACGATCCCAGAAGGAAAAGTGAGTTATTATCTGTAATAACTGATCCAAAACCGCCCATTTTCCTTAACCCCTCGTTCTTACTCGCCATCGGCGAAGTTTCTCTGATAGAGGGCCTGTTCTGTTGTTTGCAGGGAGCTGGAGAAACAGAAGGAGGAATCTGCTTCAGAAATTGCTCGCAGGAAGCAAGACGCTGAAGCCGCTGTAAGTCAAATTAATGCATAGACAACAATGACAACAATGTCCCTCCTGCCAGCACAGACAGGCGTTTGTTAGGATTGAGATGGCGTTTTCCATTTTCCAGAATCGCTGTGTCTCTATTTTTAGGTTCTTCTGATGCAAGAGTCAGTGAAGAGAATCATTGACGCAGAGGAATCTAAAATAGGTAAATAAAATGCACAAGTTATTATGAACTTTTCATCGTTTATTACTTTAAAAGAGATTTTTGGGCAAGTGCATATTTTTTGGTTCTAGGTCTCATCATTCTAAATGCCTGGTATGGGAAATTCGTGTCGGACAATAGTCAGAAGCACGAGAGGGCAAAGGTTATTGATGTGACCGTCCCGCTGCAGTGTTTAGTGAAAGACTCTAAACTCATTCTTACAGAGGCTTCCAAGGTTAGACACTTACACATCGAGGAACACTTTTCATTAATCTTGCTTAAAACATGGTTTGTTTAATACAAAATGAGCTCAACCATATTGTTTTCTAGGTTGAGGAACTTCTGGAAATTGTGTTACTGTTTGAAGTGAAGTTTGCGGCACATAAATATTCTCTTTCTGACGTGTTTGCACATCAGAGTATAACATATTCATGACTTGGAAGTTGAAAGATCTGTCCGCAGACAAGCGTTTCTACCCCTTAAACTTTATATGCTGTTAACTTTGATTAAACCCAGTACAGGCATAAATATCAGCAGGTGTTTCTCATTAATGACTTCAGTCTTTTGTAAATCAGGCCGGTTTGCCGGGGTTTTATGACCCGTGCGTCGGAGAGGACAAGAGCCTGAAGCTGCTGTATCAGTTCAGAGGAGCAATGCACCAAGTCCTCTCTGGAGATACAGAGCCTCTTAAGATACCTAA
This sequence comes from Barbatula barbatula, assembly GCF_947034865.1. NCBI lineage: Eukaryota > Metazoa > Chordata > Actinopteri > Cypriniformes > Nemacheilidae > Barbatula > Barbatula barbatula. The sequence continues at coordinate 19,263,746 of NC_136783.1, forward strand.
ACAATGTGAGCATTGCAAAAATGTTAAATAATTCTAAGCTGATGGGAACAAAGTCAAATGACGCTGCTTCATTTTGTTTGTTCGTGTCATCAGCTCATAAAATACAACAAGAGACGTAGGAATCTCCATCACATCCTGAGGGGAGCTGACAGTGTTGATATGTACGGAGATGTGAAGAACGTACAGGAGGACAGTCAGCCATCAAGTGATGCGAAGGGCTGCTCTTCTTCATTTCATGACGTCACCCGTCTATCATCTTTATGTTGTCCGGTAACCTTAATACCCTTTATATATCTAACAGCAACGGTCAAGCAGTGGAGCAATGGACGAGTCTCCATCTTGAATCAACATCAGTTTTGCACACAGGTGTGTGCAGAAGGTCAAATGCCATATTACATCCATCTGTTTTAATCCTATGTGAATTATCTGGAAAGTTTATCAATAAATAAACTCTTAACAAAAGCTGACTATACAGGTATGTTAGTCAGCAAGATACATATCCAAATAGATTGTTTTAATCATTATGTAAAAATTACTTTGTGTGGTGGGTCGTAAAATATGAGACGGACATTTCTTGACAGTTTTTGAAAGATCACATGATTCTTCCCTCTATGTTCAAGCCATATCAAGGGCAGCTGGACAGTTTATCTTGACTCATTTGTAATTGAAAATGTATTATTTATTTAGCAAAATATTAGATTGTGTTTTTCTCTATATTTGCCCGAGAGCAGCTTGCTCTTGCCCACTTCTCTTGAACTAAGCTACATATGTTTTAACAGTGCGAAGTGTCTAAAGTATTACACAAACTGATTTCGAGGTAAGATAGTAAAATGCTTTGAACCTTTTTAAGGTTCATGGGGCATTTATTGACAACTGAATGAGAGGTTTAAACGGAGTATGTTTTTGTTTTATTTTTAAAACAAACCTGCTCCCTCTTTAATGCATTGGGTCATTTATATGTGTCATGATGTCTCGTGTCCTTGGTTTATTTATTTATTATTGTGCAAATGATGCATTTGTTGACTGGTTGTCAATGCTTCCACACGATTTGCATTTATTTGTGGGAGTCAAAGTTTGTTCAATGGCAAGACCCGTTTTGCTGTTGGAGTACCAACTTACCAAGAACCTTCTGTTTTGAAAGAGTAGAGAGAAATCCTGCCATGCTGGATCAATTCAGTACATTAACTCTTGAGTAATAGTCCATGGCATCATTTGGTGTGATTTAAACATGAATGCCTGTTAACATTCTCTGGTTTGTTTTGCAGTACATTTACCTTGCATGTGTCCTGAAGTTTTAAGTGTGACTTATGTTTATGTAAATGGCTTGTTCAAGCCATGTTTCACAACTTTGTAAGAAAGTAGTATTACATTCTTATCTTATGCAAAACCTTACAAATGTATTGTTGTTGTCAACCTGAAGAATAATTTAAACAATATAAAGTGAAGAAGTCTATCAGCTGCCTAACCTTATTGTCTTTAAGCTATTTTATAAGCTATTAGTGTCCATATGACATATACTTTCTTATACACATCTCTGAGCATATTATGCATGACTCATCAGTGCAATGTAATGTTAATCCAAACAAAAAATATCTTCCATTAAAATAACTCTTCAATGTTAACATACAGTCAAACAGTTAAGCAAACACATTCTGGTATGGTTTTATATAATTTTTGGTCTGATTTTTATATCCTGTTTGACTTTAAAATACATCAAAATGTGAAATGTCAAATTGGTTCTAAATGTAATTTATATTGATTTTAAAATATTGTGGTCAAGCCCACCGCAAAACCTTAGAAATTCTAAGAAAAGAAAGCCACTGCTGACATGAAATCTCATTCTCTTTATTTAAAACGGTTTACAACACAACGTTTCACAGAAACATCTCTCTTTTCATTGGACACTGGCACGACACCGTGAGAAACTTTAGCAGTCCTTCTGTCTCCTGCGCCCAGACAGCCCTGAAATCATACCTCATAAACACGTTGTGATTGTACAAAACAAATGTACAGCAACAGTTTTCCATGAAACCCTTGATTAATGGTTGAAAAAAATGTTACTGCGCAAACAGATTTAGAATTGACAAAGGTTTGATCTAGAAATGTTTTCTAATAAAGTTTTAAGGATTTCCAGTTGCAATATACATCAAAATGTGTCTAGAAACATTGTGGACACGGTCCACTGACTCAACCCAACACAACAGTTCAAAACCTATCATAGCTATTTGTCTTTTTACATTAAGAACAAGAAAAAATATGAATCCAATGAAGGGGAAAGAAATATCCAAGACTACCACAAAGATTCTGCAAGTACCAGATCTGAACTATAGGTACAAAATAATGTCCTTCCTTTGCCGCGTTTACTTTAAATGATTGTTCAGAGATGTAAAGTAATTAAAAACATGTCCCACAGTTGTAATGTCAATAATGTCAAATTACACAATTTTCCCTCAATTATGACGACTATTAGGCAAAATATAGTTTCGGGTTGTACATTTTGTACTGCTTTTAAATAAAGAAAAATACTGTATACAAGTAATGCTAACAAACCACTGAAAATGGGAAATACAAAAGAAATAAGCATCTGGACAACAAATTGTGGGTAAAACAAAGTTCAGTTTGATTTTAGATGAAATGTGACATGGACATGTTGTTAAATCCACCTCTTCCCTACGCTAACAGCTGTAAAAGAATCTCATTCAGAACTCGTAATTACACAATTTACGTATTTTAACATATCATTTAACAAAAATGCATGCGGCATTGCATGACAAAAATAGCATCCATAGCGTCAAAATTGAAAACAAACAAATATATGTTATTTTTTCATAAAAAGAGCAGAAAGTGTCATTGACCAGACTATGAAAATAACACACACAGTGCACTTGTGTGATCGTTAAGTTCTTGCGGTGTTCTTTAGAACAAATCCAGGAATACCACAATATAACAGGAACCGCTTCTGATGTTTCACTGCAAAAAAGAACATCGATCAACATTATCCAGCGAGTCCAACTCTCTCTCGTACACATTTGGGGGTCTCAAAAAAGACTCTAATATCTTACCGTTATTTTTATTTAATATACATTCTCTGACAAATACACATACTTGTGAAAGCTATCAGTACAAAGTGGCTTCTCTTGGTACTCCTTTGTTCTTAAAAAATGTGCAATCCGATGCTCTTATCCCTTTATTCCACAACACCTTCTATTGTGTAAAAGTCTGTATGGCTGAAGTCTGTTGAGTCTTTAATGCATCATCAGGGTATTGATTGCCTGACGCAAAGGTTTAGGAAGGCGAGACGTTTTAAAAACAGAAAAGGAAAAAACGTGACAGTTTAGTGAGAAAAGGACGTCACCGAACCCTTCCGCTTCTGCTCTTGACGCAGCAAGGTTCTGTACACGAGGAGGGGCACATATCTCAGTCGAGAAGGTGTTTTCGAGAGCCCACTCGCGAGCGCCTGGAACGACGAATGTCAAACATTGAGTCTTTGCACCTCTGGCATATGTACGTCTCGGGAACGTTGGACTTGCGAATTTTGGCACACGAGAGGTGGATCCAGGTGTTGCACTGGTTGCACTCGATCATCGCTCTTCCAGCGAACGGCTTCATGCAGAAACACGTCACGAGGTCCCAGGAGTCATCATCTACACATAACAGAAATATACAGTGAATTGATACACATCAGATTGCAGAAAACTAAGCGAGGAGATCCTTTTGACCCCATGTAGTTACCTGAATCAACCATGATGTCCTCATCATCTTCATCTCGAAACACCACCTGTTTTCCCTGACGGATGACAGTTCTTTGGCCAGGAAAACCTTCGACCTTTAACACCGTGGCTTCTCTCTCAGGTTGTGCTGCTTTTTCTGGTTCCTCCGATTTAGAATCTGGACCAGAGCTTTTATAACCGTCCCAACGTGGATGCTCCATATCAGGCTCTTCTTTACATGTTGCAGTGCCTGGAGAGCCTAAAGCTGGTGTTGAACGTATTTCAGCATGTGCTGGATGGTCTGCGGTGGGCATGGGAATTCTGAGATAATCTTCCGGTTCTTCCTTGATGGTACAGCCGAAATTGACAGAACTGGTATTAGACGGGCCGAAAGATCCCAGTTCCTCACCTTTACTCTTCCTCAGCTTCTTCTTCTTTTTAACCTTGTCTGCCTTCTTGTGAACCTCCAGGAGATGACCGGCTGACTTGCGCCGCTTCTGGGGCTCAGCGTTCTCGCTTGAAGGTCTATTGAATCCTGTAAAGCTCTTGCGGTTCTTGCGTTGGGGCTCGTCTGGAGATGACAGACCGCAGCCGAGTCTCTGATTCTCCCAGCCATCACTGTCTGCAGTGCTGCCGGTGCTGTTAGGAGGACTGGAACTGTTTCTCATGTGCGCCTCCTGTGGACAGATGTAAACATTCTCAGATGTCATCACAGCCTAAATGTGAAATGCTAGATAATTACATTGATCAAAAACCTACACTGCAAATATTACGATGAAATAAAAAACAGAAACGCACCCACATATCCTTCAGGTTATGTTGCCATATTTATAATGACAAGAAATGCAGACCACAGCAGTGCATGACGGTAATGCTTAACATCACAGATTTAAAAGGTTTTTTGGACGGTTCGAATTCACATCTGATAAAAAGTCAATAAGTTTAAACGACATAAAATCAAATGTTCCACTCAGTCTAAAAGTGCTTTTTACATCATGCCATTATGATAAAACTACAGTCATATTGAACCGCACAATCGTCTCTCAAGAGCTTCTGTCCTCGTCAGTCTGGCCTTACGCCACAGAAACCAGCAACTTCAGCAAATCTTTGTTAGATCAAGCATCACTTTCTACAAACACAATGGAGCTGATAGGGACCAGAAGAACTAACAAAATAGCAAAAAGCCAGTTGTACACATTACAACATCATTCTATATATATATATATATCCAAGCATAATCATAAACAGTCCGGTAGAGGCACACCTAATCTTAAACTTATCCTATGAAATTATGGGCCAGTTCTGAACAACCTCACCCACACAAAGAAACCCAAGAGTGACCGCACGCAGTAAACATAAATCACACAAATAACAGGTTTACTTTAAATTCAGAACAGGTCTTAAAATAAAAATTCTGTCAACACATAATCGGCTTTCTGGCTGGAGTAAAATGAGAATTGTACACAAACTCAATACTAAAACATGCTGATGTATTTCATTAACAAGAACTGTAGTGGAAAACGCTTTCAAAAGTGTCAAAAAACTCCAAACACAAGGCTTCATTTTCTGTAAACATTTATATTTTGACGGTGAAATATAAACCAGCCGTGCTTTTGTGTGTTTATTCTTAAGTCATATTTGTTATGAGTGACCTTCAAAAACAAAACAAATGGAAAAAAGGACCAAAATGGCGCATCTAGATCTTTCCATATGTTCCTGTAACGATTGGTAGAGCGCTGCGTTATCAACGTGAATGTAAACACTTACTCAACATAACTGAGTGCGAATAAAATGAGTGAGTGTTGCACATATGAATACTGACAGCATGTCACAAATGACACATTCGTTGTCCTGGATGAGTTCTACCGATTTAGCCTCCATCCATTCGGATCCTTTAAGGAACAGGGGACCAGAAACGGAAAGTGTTTCTGGATGCACACATGAATGGCACTTAAGAGACAAAGATCTGAGATGAGAATGGAGGAGACTGGAGTGGCCCTCTTACCCGGGGCGAGAGGGCTGGGGATTTATTGGAGGGGGGTCTCTCTCAGCGGCTGCCATAAGAGACACCAACATGTCTGTGAATTAAACAAAAGTGTCAGCAGCACGTGCAGACGGGGGGTGTCACCCACAGCAAACTCCCATGAGCACCCAGTTTAGCACCACCAATGACAAGAGAAGGGAACATCAGCATCACATCCTCAATGTGTCAGAAGTGAGTCCCTGGCGAGCCCGTGGAGACACGTTTTTGTTACTACATTTTTACCACATTACCTCAAAAATATGGCTGAGACGCGAGGTCACACTCACCTCTTGTGGATATGGAATATAGCCTGCATATGCCAGCACAAACGTACAGAACTTGTTGAAATCTTCCACCGTCCGTTTACGCTTAAAAGTTGAAGTGTAACCCTTAAAAAAACAAAAACAAAACAACAACAACAACAATACTGAGATCTGGGAGTCGTAGCAGATAGCAGTCTTTTGTAAGTTACTTTAAGATCAACATACAAATGACTAACAATAAAAAGTATTTTGCCATAAAAAATAAACTGTAATTATGTGACTTAAGTTTAAAACACAGGACGCAAATATCTTTTGTATAGTTTAGGACAAATAGCATCTAAAATCCTGGTAATAAAAGTAGCGCTTTCCCGTTTGCGCATGCGCAGGACCGCTCTGGCTCTGTCTAGAGTGCAAATATTCGACATATTAACAACTACGAGTCCTTTAAGATGACAATTACACGATCAACATAATAACACACGTCAATAAAACGATCAACACAAATGCAAACATATATTTTATACTTTAAAACAAAGTTCGCTTTGTTAAAAACCGTTTGATGTGCATTTAGGGACTGACGTTATTAACTCGACAATCTATGACACAAACAAACAAATAAAACCATGAATTGAACTCATTCAAACCACGATTTTACAAACAAGACGTAAAAACGACAAAATAACAAAACGAATGACAGATCTCACTATTGAATCAACTACATGAATGAATCGATGAAGCCAGCCATTGCTAAAATGACCGCCTGATAAGAAAACCAAACAAACTCTACATTTGTATGATTTGTTGCCATTTTAAGAGCTCAAACTAGTAACTAAATATGCTAACAAAACACCTAAATGTGAGACTTTAAATATGACACGTCGCTTGCTGGTTTAGTCGAACTTATTCAGCAGCAAGTACGTCGTGTATATGCACAAACAATAGGAATTAAAACGAGAACAAGCACACCAGAAAACTTAATGATATTTACCTGTGTGTCAAATGAACAAGTTGTCGAGTTGTTGTCCATTTCTATAAAAAAAGAACAACTTTAGTATCTTTACAGTAACTTTCAGATACAGAATTGATATGCCGGGATATTCGCGGATTGTTGACATAACAAAATACTCTATAAAAAATGTGCATTGGATAAAATACACGTCAGGCATTAATCATAATTTTCTCGTATCTTCAGGCATTAACTAATTATCGAAGACATTTAGTCACGTCAATTTTCTTCAACAAAACAAACTTATAAAACTTTATATTTTCGAAGCCACGTCTGTTGTTTGACTTAAATAAAATGTATATTGTGTTCGAGAAACATTTTATTAAATACAAGACGTTTTATCATCTATATGATGGACAGTCCTCGAGCTCTGCTAGCTAAGTTAGTTAAGATTAGCCCGCTGACACTTCAGACCGTCCTGGTACGTTTATAACATTATCATCCGTGACACGTTGTTTACGACCAGCATTCACAATCACACATCTAAATACTCATTCAATAGACATTTAAAGACCTTAAAATTAAAGTTAATCTACTTTTCTCTCCCTCGCACTAACTTGCTAATTGTCATGCTAACATGGTTGCGGCTCGATGTTTGTGTTTGATGTTTTAATCAAACTTACCTGCTGTTGAAACACGAACAGGGGTCGGTAAAGATGTCGATTTTATCCTGTATCAAAAATCAAACGATGACAATTACAGAGTTGACGGAAAACAGCGACGATACATCGCGATGATGTGACGGTGAAACCCAGACAGACAGTCAGAGGGAGCTGCTCAGGCGCCAAAATAAAAGTCCCGAGCCAATGCGCTAACGTTTCACTTATATTCACTTATATTATATTAAAATTAGATGGAATTCGTAATGCAGCAAAGCGTGTATAACTTTAAAACCCAGTGATAAAAAGTATTAAAGCTGCTTTGAATAAAAGCATCTGGTACATGCGTACATGTGAAAAAACGGCATACAACTATGCGCTTATTTTCAAATGGTCAAAAGGGCTGTAAGATTATATTGATGTGTTTTAAAGAGCAGAAAAATAATATTATAACACAGTGGTACCGCAGAACAAGTCACATATTGCTTCCATCGTTTACTTCATTTGTAAGTGATTGCTTTGGATAAAAAAGCGCCTGCCAAATGACTCAATGCACATGAAATCAAGTGTAACATTACTTCTGTACTCTCAATACATGATGTCTTGACGCACAGATGAGAAAACCATCTTAAGTGATTGACATCAGTGCTGACAGAGTATGAGATGTGCTTCAGTGGCACAACGCAACACTGCTGGAACAGCACTGCCCATTTGTCTGCAGTGCTATTCGATTTCAGGAAGTTCACACCCACCAAATACTGTACTTCTTGTCCCAGTCAGTTTAGATCTGGGCGACTGCTAAAAAGATCATCTCTCGGTAAGTATTGCACATTTTATACACGCCATTGTATTCACTTGTGTGCTGTGACGCATTTGATAAAGCTGCGTGCGGTCCCATCATTTAAACAGGTCTGCAGCAGAGGACACGAGTCAGCTGACTGTAAACCGAGCTAAGCTACAGCTCAAGGGGACAAAACGATACATTTCTATGTGATCATCAGTGGAAATGAAAAAAGAAACACTTTGCTTCTTCACTGCTTCTATTGAAAGATGTTTAGTACAGATAAAAACGTAATGTGTTCTGATGTTGGAATTGCATTTACTGGATTTTCACATTGAGTCATTTCTGGGTGACACTAGATGTTTTGCCAAATGTACCCTACAGATTTGGTGAAATTACCAATCATTTTTATTGCATGCACCCCTTACTAAAAACTGATTATAAACCAGTAAAAAAAGCGAAAAGTTTAAGGATTACTGGTAGGGATCAAAACCATTCACCGGTCAGCATTAAGTCAACGGGTAGTGAGTGTGTGATGCTGTGTGTGCATGTTTTGAGCTCCACCGCAGTTTAACAATGACTGTGTTTTCTCCAGTAATGCACGGGACAACAAAACAGATTCAAACATGCATTATGTCACCTGCTGTTAAAGGGGGTTCTGCTGTAAACTCATCTGACCAGTTTGCTTTCATTCGTGCATGTTTTTACAAGGGTTGCCTGGTGACGGAGATCCTGGGGGCAAAATCAATTATCCAGCAGTGCTCAGATCAGCATATCGATATAAGACTGCTGGTTTAAAGAAAGTGAACGCCAAAAAAGAAGCTGAAAGTGTTCATTTTGAAAATGAATGTTGCATTAGTTAAAAATGTTTAACGTCTCACCAATTTCTCTCCCAGTTGTTGCAGGAAAAGCAAAAGTTAAAATGTCTGGAAACCTTCTGAAAAATCCAAATGGAGATGGTAAATAAGAGAACATTTACTATATGTGTGACAAATGGATTTTGAATACTTCTACTATTCTATGTATCTATCATAATAATTATCAGAAAAAAACACGTTGTTCAGTTAGTTTTCAATTATTCTGTGTACCGTGATCATTTATTTGCACAATATGTTACCATTTTAAAATAATGTGAATAATTCTAGATAAGATTGCATAATAAAATTTTTCATATTCATATATAAATCATTATTTCATTACATTCAAAGGGACAGGTCACCCAAAAAAAATACTGTCGTGAGTTATTCACTCTTGTTGTTCCAAACTAAATTCTTTGTTTGGTTGGACACGTGTTTAAACGGATAAAAGTTTCAAGATCCTTTACTTTACCGTTCATTTAAGCCGGTGTTAACATGTAATTGAGAACAACAATATAGATGTAATACAATACCTCGATAATATACCTATATACCTCATGCCTATTAAGGAGACTGCTTGGCAATGTGTCAAGTATCTGTTTGTAACTCCCCATTGTAAACATCTATTATCTTATGTGCTGTATCATGTTTGTCTTTTTGAAGAGAATTTGGAACACTGGGAGTTGACTGAGAATGGCGGAGATGAGTGGCGGACTGAGGAGATCTCAGGCAACTGTGAACAAACCTTCTATGATGAAACCGTGACTAAATACTTCTGCACCTCCTTTGAGTAAGAGAAGGCTCTAAAATATTCATGTTTTGTGGAGCGTGTGGATCATATTGTACTGTATGTCTTTGGGTGTCAGTGTCTATTACTTTACAATTTTTCAGGGAGTGCCTAAAAAGACAAGTGATCGACCTGTTGGCAGAGGGTTTCGACCCTGAAAATCTAGACTTTGTGCAGCCGGGGGTCAATGTGGAGGACTGGTGAGTCTATAGCAGAACGTGATTTATTTGAATATTCAAATGTCATAAGTCTTTGAATAGTCTTGCACGTCATGAAGTCAATGTATAGCAGCTTATTTTTTATGTTTTTGTGTTTAGGTACACCACCAGACACGACTGTGGATGTATTTATAAGCTTACTGTGACCCTGCTTGATGAAAATAAAGAGGTCCTTGCTGAATTTCATCCGGATGACGTGACTCTGGATCCTGATATAGATGATTGCTCTTGGAAAAAGGTAGAAAGTTCACTGTGGACGCATTAACAATAGACCCAACAATGTGTATTAAGAAACAAAATCAGGTTATTTCTTGGATTTTGTCTTGAAAACGAATAATTGATTAAAAATGTGTTTAAACAAAATGTATTGAAATTAGGTTTACTACAAACTTTTATTTGGTAACTCATGTGTGTTTCTACTGTGCAATGAAAAATTCAGTTTTTCTTGAGCAATGTTTTTAAAAGCACAATAATTTCTCCTGTTGTCATTAAAAAAAGAAGATAAAGAAACTCCTTGAAGTGTGTAAATGTTCTTGATTATCAAGTCTCAACTGCGTGTACACTGGGCATGTAATGACAGTTATTGCTTTTTCTCACAGGTGACGCACACATTTACAGACTACGGTCCTGGTCTGCGGTTTATCTCATTTGAACATGGCGGTCAAGACTCCAAGTATTGGAAAGGCTGGTTTGGAGTTAGAGTGACGGGGAGTTCTGTAACCATAGACCTCTAGAGACAAACATCAATCAGATAAAAGAATGTTACATAGTACCTCGCTTTTCCGTTTAGCATCATATTACTCAACAAAGATTATAGTAACATAAAAGTATGTATACGCCTTGAATAATTGTCAAAAAGGGTGGAATAGCAAACCCTGCACTTTAAATTAATATATGCCAAAAATTTAAAGCAGTCACTAAAAATATTATTTTATCAATAGAGTTTAAGATGCGTTTAAGCGAGAGTAGGTCTGCATATATTAACCTCTACCTCTGTATGCTAATACTGATTTTGTTAGTCTTTTACTAATGCTTTTCTATTGCAGATACTTATTTACGTAAATGTACACTAGAATTAACTCCATGGTCTCAACATTGGAATGATGTAATGTCAAAAATAATAAAACACTACAAATAACCCTTATCTGCGTTTGTTTTTACTTTAGAACACTATAAAAATGAATACTGGATTTGTTGTTTTGATTTCACACTTGTTTTTTTTCTATCCTCTGCTCTACACATCCATTCTCCACCTGCCTGGTGGTCTCATCTAGAAACAGGAAAGCCCAAATCATGTTTTAACAGAAAATAACTATTTTAACACAACAAAATTCTTAAAAGATTTACTGTTTTAAATAAAACTTACATTCTAATACATTTTTAGTGGTCAAAGAAACATCGGCCATCTTTAAAATATAGTACATAACAAAAAAAGAAAGTGTTTTGATACTTATTATCCTTCAAGCAACAAATAATGTCAAATATTAAACCTGTTTAGCAAAACAAAAACTGCATCTCAATATAAAAATGTTTTGTTCATCAAAACTGGAAAGTCAAATAATATTGATAATAAGAAACTGAACTCCAACACTGGTATTCAACATTCTGTAAAATAAATCAATTCTGCATCTACACTTTTGCGACCAGTATGCAGTATGTCATTTTTCGGTGTCGTCATAACTTTGTAACAGTAACATAAAATACTGATCAACATCCTACAAATGCACACACACTTTAGATTCTTCGCACCAATGCAACCGTTCTTCAATACATTGTGGTGCAAATCAGAGGTTTTCGATGCTGGACACTCGCTGTAACTCAGAGTGTCCATGAGCAAGACTAAAAACCTCCGTTGTAGGGGCATAAAAAATAAATATATAGTTTAGCATAATGAAAATAACAGTAATGTCACAATCACAACATCTAGGTGTGCATTACAGAGGCCACACGTGAGTTCTCAGTCAGCTTGCGACTGCATCTGCTTGCAGAAGGCTTCAAACTGCTGCTGTTCAAGTTCTGTCATAACCTTGTTCAGAGCGTAAATCTGGAAGAGATCAGAAACAAAAACCTTTCTTTGTAAAAAACAAAAACAGCACATTCAGACACCAACTCTGCTATCACACAAACATAAGAAGGTGAATTATTTAGAGACATCATGTAAATATATGAAAACGTATATTGTATCTAACCTCTCAAAGAAATGCTTTCAAGATCACCAGGAACAAAATATATTTTACACTAATTTATAAGCAAGAAGGTATCAAGGGTAAATTTATAGGTAGACTTCCCAAGAGTTACTAGACTAGTCTCTTTAAAATATACTGAAAATAATTGTCAATGTTGTGATGGATGAGTTGTCGGTCACCTCAGCTCTCTGTCTCTGTTTCAGCTCCTGCTGGGCCGATTTCTGTTTGCTTCTGTCACCTCGGGTCGGTGTTTGCTGCTTCTGTTTGTCTTTTCGACAAGCCGGCTCCATTTTACAACCCAGAACCGGATGATTTAAAACCTTTAAAAACAACAAACACTGTTTTTAGGTCCAATAAGCTGTTAATAATAACGTTCATTAAATAGTTTAGATATAAATAATGTCTGTTTAATTCAGAAATACGTTTTAATACATTTATAAAGACGTACGTTGTAATTTTTAAGGAAAAAAGTCAAGTGCGAGGCCGATACTGCTGCTCAGCAAGTGTCACTGATAAATCAACCCGGTCAGAAACGTGTGTCGCGTCCACGAGGTTCCTACTAACACCGTGTTGAAGAGTTCTGTCGTGTAAATGTTGTTTCGGTTACAAAATAAAACAGTGATAAAATATCAGTACAATAAACAACCATATAAAGCCATACAAAGAGTGGCAGATTGTGTTGTGCGTTGTCTTGCGCTTGCCGATGTTTCCTTCCGTGCAGACATAAACGTGACCACAAGATGTCGCTCTGATATTTCTATTTAACAATAGAAAGCAAGCACAGACCCAACTAGATTTTTTTAGGCGTGTAGTCCGTTACACGAAATTTATTTAATGTTTATACTCTTGCTTACTTTATAAAATAACAACACTTTGATGAAAAGAGAATGTATTGGTTACTTTGTATTAAATTGAAGAATCCCTTTGACTGGCCCTCTGCTACACAACCATCACCTCCCTCACTTGCTCAGTAGTCCTAAATCATTCAGAAACGGCAATAAAAACATTTCCCTTCACTCCACCAAACTACTTTTACCTCCTACCACAGTGGAATGTAAATATACTCCGGTGTTTCCATTAAATGACTTTAGTGACATCATTAAAAAGCCCATGAAAATCTATCTTATTCTTATTCTTATCATTAGGGCCTACATAGAAAATACATCTAAAATAACACTCGTGTATAAAAAAGTCAAAAAGATGTCACGTTGACTCAAATAGACCACCTAGGAAAAACTAGAGGGAACATGGAAGGCAGATCATGATTTATGTATATATTGGTTAATCTGATACCTGCCAGAACCCAACGAACAATAAAAATGTCAAATAGACTATAAACCTTCCTCGTTTGGATTGTCATTAGAGTAAGAGAGCGCTCATATAATTGTTAAAATGCTCCCAAGGAACAAATTGACTTCATTTTGACCATATATGAAGCTGTACTTTTCTGAACCTGGACTTAATGTTTATGCCCTTTGGCACTTCTGTGCCACATGAAGTTTATTATGGCACATTCTGGTGCTTTTATGGATTACACCCCTCACACAGGAGAGGAATCGCTCTATATTATCCAATGCACTGACACAAAAGACTACAGATCCCCTCCAACAGATTTTCCACTCAGACAGTCTGAACAAATAGCTCTTGAAAGGCTGGCATGTCTGTGGGAGCTTCCCATGAGCGGCTGTCTGTCATGGGAGAGGTCTGCGGACAGCCGGCACGGACAAACTGAATGTGGTGGGTAAACCTGTGATACCACACTGTTGTCTAAGCGTGAGAGAAGCTCTTTGCCCACTGCTTCATCTTCCAAACTTTTCAACAAGCACGGTCCGTTGACTGAACCAGTGATTCAATGTGATGTCTGTAGTCCATTTAGTCCAGAACCTAATTCATCAGTCACGTAGGGACATGCATGATGGGTCTCAGTTACAGAAGCAAACACATGTTAGGTTTATATACATTGTGGGAACTTTACATGCAGAATTAATAAATTTGATATATAGAGTTGTGTTTTGGCCTGGCCAGATACCCCCCACTGGCCCTAGTTAATCATGGCCTAATAATCCTAATAATCCCGCCTTCTGAATATAAATGCCTCCATCATTTATATGTAAAAACTGTATATTTTAAACCTAACCCTCACAGAAGCCTTTTTGTAATTTTACATTTTCAAACAAGCATCATTTAGTATTTTTAAAATTCAGTTTACATAGTGGGGACTGGAAGATAAAATGATTATATATACACAGTATGCATACAATATTAAAATATATACATGCAGTATACATAAAAATGATAGACACATTCAACATTTAGGTTTATCAGAATACCTTTTATCTACGTTTCTAGACATTAGTTTCATAGACAAATATAAATTTTGCCTGCCAGTGAATTACTTTACAAAAGCATTTCTTTTTTAAGATATTTATGTGCAATGTATTGGGAAAAGAGATGAAGAAAGGAGCTTGTCAAGTGTCAAAATCTATACGGAAAAGATTTCCTACAACTAATTTACTGCAAATTATAAAATGTATAGGATTTAGGTTGTTTTTCACATATGTAGGGAATGCATAGTCAAAATGTTGAAATGCCAAAAATATAAATAGGTGTCCAAATTTAGTATTTTTACAATATATAAATCTATATAAAATATATCCCATTGAGGCTATAGAAGACAACAGAAAACACACCCATGGAACACCCACCTCGCCTGTCAACTTTCTGAATACAGAGTTAAAAATAAAGAGCTGGAGGAAACAGTGTCTAATAAACATTTCACACTGCTGTCACTGTACACATAAGACTTTAGCCACAGCACACAGACCAGCGCTGGCTCATGAACTTCTGCTCACTGCCAAAGAAACGCAGCATCACAGTGAACTCCACAGCACTTAAAATAACCTCCAGAATGAACGATGCCCAAACTCTCTTTTCTCACACCTGCAGTGAGTCTTCAGCTCCAGTAAAAACAGTGGCATGGAAGCAGTATATGGGGATATTGGTCAGGCAAGGAGAGGAAATGAGCGCACCAGTTTGTGGGATAGCCATGGGGTGGCAGCATTTTTCGTCTATGTGCGTACCGGGTGTCGTAATGGTGTGCAATAAACACCACAAACCACATTAAAACAGATCAGCACTTTTCGGCCCACCTCAGGTGACATCATTAGACCCTTTCTGACCGATCCAAGGACACTGTGTGACATACACATTTTTGACAGTTGAGTTCTTAACCCTTAAACAAAAGTGCTTTTAGTAGATCATGACATCAGTTAAATGTTCATTAAAGGCTTTTAATAGGTGACATCGGAAACATTTCTCTAAGATCTACACCCAAGTCAGTCGGTGTCAGCTCTCAAATCTTCACACACTGGGCTCCCTGCAAACTGATACGCTTATTATCTCTTCATTCGAAGTCAAAAGCCCTCATATGAACCGAAAAAAGTTTTGCTTTTATAGTAATGTTACTAATTTCTTCATAGAGAGAGTTCTTGAGTTTCTTATTTAGTACTCTTTAGTATAAGGTTCTTATATGACTTTTTATATACTTATTTTTTGTATATTTTATTTAAAGTTTTGAAATGATATTAACCAACACAAACATACAAAAGGTAACCAACATAAAATAACAAAATGTTTGGGGGCGTGGACACCGGTGCAGTTTAGATGGAATCAATAATGCCCTTTAAGTCTTGAGTACTTTGTGTGAGAGAAAAATACATACTACAGGAAACAAAAAAAAAATATTTTCTCTTCGAGTGTTTGGACCCTGACCCTCCTAATTTTTTGTCTGGAGCTTCTTGTGCAACTTCAAGTTGTCTCGTGTGGAATAAAATCAAAATCCACAAAAAAACTGGACTGCCTCAATTAATAAATACATTAACATTAATTTGACAATATCAACCAAAAATACAATATTGAGAATTGTTTTAAATAAGAAAATTCTCCACTGGAAAAAATAGAAATAGAAATACACTTAAAAGCAAAAAGATAGTTCAGGTTTACCGAAATGTGAAATCATTTTCCAAGAGTCTCAAGATAGGTCACTATGTGGCTTCAAATCTCTTTTGAGAGCATAGCTCACCAAGACGTAACTGTTCCATTTGGACAACATCTCGTTCAACAATCTTTGAAAACAAAGGGATTCTTATATACTTCTTTAACATTCTGTGTATCTATGTATATTTAATGTTTCTATGCTTTGGCATAGAAATGCTTCTTTTCATTATGCAATGCAAAGAGTCCTTAATCACGCCAATAAAGTTGTTCAAGATTTTTATACAGTAATTGTAGTGAAGAATAGTCTTCAGACTCTTTGCAGTAAACCCTTTTGAACCAAATATATATTGGAATATAGAAGAATAACAAACGCTATGTAATACAATTTTAAAATAATATATTGACATATGTTGGAACCAACTGCTTATATTTTTCAAAGTATGAAGTGTTATGAAATATGCAATATAAACAGTGTCATCGGACGCAGGTGCTGGCCCGAAGTTAAATTCCTGTCTGTGCTTGGTTATAATCTGACAATTGACTTTATATTTAATTTATATTTAACATATTTTACTATTTTATGTCAATTGTACTGAATTTAATAAAACTACTCAACATTTATAGATTCTTGGGGAGGTCTATCGGAAGTTATGTTTGGACCATATAACATATGTTTATGTTGTTGACGCTGAAACCTTCTTAACAATATATGATTCTATCTATTTATAACTATATTGACAGCTTATACATAAAAAATATATTTTCTTTGTGTAAGGGCAAGCACTTGCACACTAAACTTACAGATATGTTAAAGCTGACTGACGGATGATAATTTGTGCAAATAAGTTATATTTGTGTTCTCTAGAAGAGATGTTCAAATGACATATACCTCTGCATCAGGCCCTCCTGCCTCATGCACGATAGTCGAGGACAACGGCACAACTTCTGTTAACGCACACGGTTTCGCAGGTATGCGTGTGGCAAAGATGGATCTCTTTTTATATGTTTTATGCAAATACTGACTTGGCCGGCGCAAACAACCTCTTTTAACGTAAACAAACCCTCTGGCAATAAATCCTCACTTGTTATTTCCTTGCGTGCGCTCCCCAGAGCTGATTCTCAAATACAAGATCTGCTTGTTGAACACGACGCCCTCCCCCCGACCCAGCATCTTCTGCAATGTTGCGTGGGGGGAGCGGAGGGGTGGGGTGGAAACAGTCAGTCTTTTAATTTGGCTTATGACAGCCCCTCAGTGTGTGCACACTGGCAAGACCTCGACTTTTAGACCGGCCTTTCAACCGCGAGCTAGTTCTCATTACTACTGTTTGTTTTTGCAGTGGCCAGATGGTACTTAAGGAGCGTGCAACGGCGCAAGTGTCCAGGCCAACACACGATATTTATGTTTAGGGGACGTGGACACCGGTGCAGTTTAGATGGAATCAATAATGCCCTTGAAAACACACAGGGCTGAGTCTTGAGTACTTTGTGTGAGAGAAAGAGGAAAAAGAAAAGTACATACTACAGGAAACAAATCAGCCATTTTCTTTTCTCTCCGAGTGTAATTTGGACCCTGACCCTCCTAATTTTCTGTCTGGAGCTCCTTGTGGATTGTCAAGTTGTCTCGTGTGGAATAATATATTATGTTATGGTGGCCACTGGCTGATATATATTAAGAATGTGATAAACAACAGTGGCAGTCTTGGATGTGAACAAGTGCTTTTGGAGATTTGGAGGTGCTACATGCAAAATAAGCCAAATGATTTATAATTCAGTATCAATACACTCCAATGTGTTTAAAACAACAAGGAACTTTAGCTTAGCATGACTCTGGAAATCATTTTGTGAAGCGACTAGATACCAATAAAACCAGACTTTAATCGATCTATTCTCCTCTGTCTTGTCAGTGTATGGTGTGCGTTTACGAGAGCACTTCTTCTTCGTAGTCTCGTAAACGCACGCCCTAAACTGACAAGACAGAGGAGAATAGATCGATTAAAGTCGGGATTTTATTGGTAGTTTTCTGGTACTTTTGAGGAAAGCAAACAAAATATTGCACGCAACCTGAGCATGTTAATATTATAAGTATTGTTAATATAATGATAATTATAATTGATATCTCTATATTTGTGTTACCGTACTAAAGTTTTGAACGGAACAAGTGTGCAAAATTTTCTCTTTATCAGAAGAAACCAATGCACTGTTAACTCTGTATATTAAAAAGTGAAAAACACTTGTTGTGTTGATATCTGGTCAATTGTAAACAAGAAAACACAGAAGAACACAGTTTGCATGAACTAGTGAACCATCAAATTGAAACTGCCACATCAAAGCCACCCACTTAAGTTATATTTCAATTTATGAGACCTCCTTGATGCATCATATTGGCTTGACTCTTTTCTTACTATTATTAACATTTCACTTTCCTGTCGCTCGGCCAGTAGAGCATCACAGTAGAAATTCCAAGGTCAAGGTTTTGAATCACAAAGAACATTTGAAACATGTATAACTTCAATGCACTTTAATGTATTCCCCATTGGCCCAGATGTTATACTGGACGTCATCAATGCACACTACACATTGTGCTACAGCTCCGACTAGATGAAGCTTTCAGATATGAACCGTGGGGTCATTGGTTCACGTCTAAGAGGGACAATTGAAGACACTATTTAACCTGGAACATTCCAGCCCAACCCAGCTGTGTAAACATAAATACAGAACCTCTGGGTATGCAGGTGTAATTCAGAAGAATGAATAACTACACTGTGGATAGAGCTGGCATCTGACCCAATCCACGCCCAATTACCAAATCATTAAGTACCACCACACGGTCAAGACAAAACTACTGATGTTTATACTGTACTATTCACTATGCATAGTTGAAGTCCCCAGAAAACTGTTAGACACTTTAAAGGGTGTGTAGGGGTAAAACAGATAACCTGTAACCATGTTGCGGCAAGCATGTCATTCCAGGTTGCTCCATGAGGATCTGTTGTAGCCCCCTTGTGGCAAATCCTGCAACTACACCATTATATAGACTAATGCACGTTTTTATTGACAGTAATGCGATGGTAGCCATATTATGACATAAACAAAAAATGCAATTAAAGCAATTTTGACAACAAAAAAAGTTCCTGATATAACAGGACATATCCAGTGGGAGCACAGCATCTATTAGCCACGCTGAAACTCTTCTCTGCCCTGAAGGTTTATTGACACAGTGAAAATATCACGGCTCTGTTCCCTCAGGACTGGTGGGTTTGCCGACGCCAGGAGTTGTGTTAAAACCAAACAGCACTAATTGAAGTAGACGCTTACATTTTCTCCACCGCGTGGCTCAGGGGAAGATTTGGCCACAGCTGCGGATGTCTCTGGCAGCAGAGTGCACACAGGCCTAAACCGAGAGATGCACCCCAGCACACAGACGCTCTGTCCGGCCTGTAAGAGATCATTACACACAAGAACGTCTATGGTAGAAATCACATGATGTGGAGAAATAACCTTCAGAGATGAATGAGCTATCATAAGAGCATCTGGCACGTTAAACTGGGTAAACTGGGTCCACGTGGAGTAAACAGTCACAGGTATTAAATGTTAAGCTTGTCATCATTTTAAAGAAAATAAACTATTAGAAAGAGAGACTGTAAATGAAATGCATTTATATGAAAATTCTGCACTAATATTGCAATATTTGGTTTTGCTTATGTGTACACATCTGATTATGGACTGAGATTTTCTGAGATAGATGTGATAGTATAAATGTTTACAAAAAGCACCTGACCTGTTAAGTCCACGCGAACAGGTGCGTTATTCCAAACACACTGAACACACCGAAATGCCGTAAATGACGATGAGTGCTTAGCTTATCGTTTTCATTCTCTTGTCTTATCTCGTGATTTTTTCGTCTGTTTACGTAAGCAGAGATTGGTGTTCTGCTTTGCCTTTCGTTATGGTGGTGGCGAAGGTTTCACGGGTCACAAACCGACGGGTGTAACAAAAATGAGTTCCCGCACCTTATCAAAATCACCTGTGCTATGTGGGTTTGTTCTTTTCGCATTGCTGAAATAATAACACATCACTTGACTGTTGTCGCCTCACACTTGTCATGTATCTTATACGTCGAAAATCACAACCGGGCGGTTGCAAATGGGAAGTCTTATGTGACGGTATAAATCACGTCTTATTTGTAATAAAAGTGTTTTTTATTCCCCGTCGCTGCTGTAATGACGGTTATATGGCAATATTTTTCAGTATCGTATGAATTACAACCTTGGTTATGAAAATAGAGAGCTGCCAAGTAAAAGACCAACTTTTGGCCTACGTGTGAAGACACGTAGCTTTCAAATGCCCTGTGAATCATAAAGCACGTATCAACTGAACTGTAGACGGCCCACTGGGCCAGAATGTGGAATGGGAACGTTTTGATGAACTTCTTTAATGTGCTCGCATGTATCGAGTCCAGCACATTATCTTGGAAGTGAATCGCAGCCCATTTGGTAAGAATGTTTCTTTATCTGCACAATAAGTTCTTCACAGTTTAACACCGTGATTTACTTGACCTAGACGCATTCAGAGTATAATTTAGTATCATTTGACTGCGATTATGATACAAAAGCTTTCATCTAAATACATTCCATGGCTGCCACATTGGCAGGTCTTCAGTCCTCGTGGAACGGGTGATTTCGATGCCGTAGGTTTGTAAGTCACAGTTTCTCGATGGTTTGATGTTGTCTGTAAAAAGAAGCAGAGGAACAGAATAACGCATGGATTAAATACTCTAGTTTAATAAATAAATTCATATGTCCACAGCAGCTCCCTTGTTGTCACATCTCTGAGAACGCTTCATACTTTAATGCAAATTACAAATGACATTATCACCATTTAATTAAAATGTTTTTTGGATACTACCTATTTTGCTGGCATTAACTCCAAAGGTCTGTGCGGAAGCCGGTGTAATTCCACTTTTTTGGAAAATGTTTTGAAGAGCAAAGTGCAAATAGAAAGTGTGTTACTAAAATCTGACCTTAAAATGTATTTAAACTTGACAAGTGACCTGAAAACAATGCAGATCTGTGTTCTTTGTTTTCTTTTATGAAAAGTATTAAACAGTAAACGATTGTTTTTAATCTGCGGGTTCCCAAATAGATTGCATGTTGGCCAAAGAGCAAAGTGCAAATTCTCATAGTGAGAATAAAAAATCTGACCTTGACGAGTGACCGAGAAACAGATCCGTGTACTACTTGATTGATAAAATAAGCTTAACAAAATCATGTTGTTTTCAATCTGTGGGTTCCTGGATAACATGTGCATTTAAAATGTTTAAACAAAAACGGGTTGTGCGGAAGAAATACAGGATCTCATAAATGCAATCGAGAGAGAGAAAGAGCGAGATACTGCAGCGAAAAAGAGAGAGAGGGAGGCAAATAGAGATCGATGAAGAGAAACAGTGAGAACGTGAGCAATTGAAAGAGCAGGAGTGATTCATAGAGAAATAATGAAAGATAGAGCAATGGAAAGATTGATAGACAGAGAAAAAGTGAGATGTAAAGAGAGGTAGAGAGCAGTATAGAGTAATGCAGAGAGAGAGAGAGAGGTTAGAGATGGCCCTAATCAACCCTTGGCTCTTCATTTAGCCAGCATTCATTCACAGAGGAATCATTCATGTCTGTATTTGTGTGCTTCATGTAGTTCGCTCTGTTTGCTTATAAATGTGTGGCGCAGGTCTGGCTCGGCCCGATTACAACTTTATATTAGGATCCGAGGGAGAGAATTACAACCCGTCCTGTTTTAAAAATCAGAGTGTAAGGCTGCTGGAGGAGAGCAGGAGGCGCAGACCTTCCTGAAGCAGATCTCTCAAGCCAGACTTGTTTAATGGCTGCTTTGTGGTTCATTTCCATCAGTCCTTTGCTTTATTAAATTTTATTTTATGTTAAATTGTTGGGGACAGATAATAAACACACTGCAAATACACTTAAGCCCTGTTCCAAATGCGCTGTGCCCTACTGCATACATAGGGAACAAACTAAAATGGAAAATGAGAAATTCTGTGCATCACACAAATAATAACACAATATGTTACCAAGCATATGAATATATACACAAATATTGTTTGTTTGCTATCTGTAATATTGTTTACTCAATAGGCCATGCTAATCACAAGGTGTTATGGGTTTTCCATTTCTAATATATTACAACCAAATTTAACATTCCTATTATTTGCCTAGGAAGCTCAATAGGGTTGTTTAATAAGAGAGAGAGCTGTGAGAAGCTACAGCTGAATCATTTTTTATCAAATCTGTAAATATCTCTCATATCAGTCATTAACTTTAACCTGAGCAGTCATGAAACCCCATAATTACCTCTGAACACAACCTGTCAATCACATAGACTGACAAGTCAGTGACCCAATAGACCACAGGCATTTTCATTTCCCACTGGAGATCAGGGGGTGGGACATTTAATTGCCCTCAAAGCGTTTACTGCACCAAGTAAACAGGCCCAGGCATTTACGGTGTGGTATCTTGACCGTGTTTACGCCAGGAGTACTTTGCGTGTGCCCAAAGTAGTCAAAAACCTGAGATGTGTAGGACGGTGCCAACAACACAGACCCCAAAACGCTGCTCCCTGTGAATATAATTCTGCTGATAGGTGATTCATATTTTCAATTATTCATGCATTTAACCATCTTTCCATCCATCAGTCAAATATTGAAATGCCTGTGGTTTGGATGGAGAAGTGGAGGATTACGGGTGGGTGTAAATATGGGCCGCGGTCCATAGTTTCGCTTTCACAGGAGTTATAATGGTGATCGAGGGAACACATTTCACCTCAGTGCTGTGAGTGAGAATAGCAGATGAAATCTTTAAAGTCAACACGGACAGTATTTATTTTATTATTATACACGGTCCTAATGTGCGCAATTTATCACTGAATGTTTTAACAAAGTCTGAAAAGCATGAAACGTTTTGCTTTATTATTATCACTGTTAAAATATCATTTTATCTACCAGACGTACTGATACAGAATGTAAAATATGTCACTTATGGCAGCACGTGTCAAAAACGATAAATGTGATTTTATTGCTCGTATTTTTGTTTTGGAGGCTTAATTCAAAGAATATTGCACATGTGTTTAGGGATTAATATCTGATGAGAACATTTCCACCGAAGACAGCTGTGACACATGACAGATGTTTCTTTTGAAGATGTTTTGTATGTCTTTGATTTGAATCATGTATCATTAATATCAATGAGAGAATGTAATGACACAGAAAGTAACAAATTCACTTGATTTGCTTGT
Source organism: Barbatula barbatula (assembly GCF_947034865.1). Taxonomy (NCBI): domain Eukaryota; kingdom Metazoa; phylum Chordata; class Actinopteri; order Cypriniformes; family Nemacheilidae; genus Barbatula; species Barbatula barbatula. Next base: position 19,287,468 of record NC_136783.1, read on the forward strand.
CTTTACTTCCATTTGGTACTTGACAGGTATACAGTTCATATGTGTGTGTGTGTGTGTGTGTGTGTTTGTCTAGAGTGATACATATGTGTGTATCTAGAGTGAGGTCTGATGTGTGTGTTTCTGGAGTGAGGTCTGACATGTGTGTGTATCTGGAGTCTGGTTTGATACATATGTGTGTATCTAGAGTGAGGTCTGATGTGTGTGTGTATGTCTGGAGTGAGGTCTGACGTGTGTGTGTGTCTTGAGTATGGTTTGATACATGTGTGTGTGTCTAGAGTGAGGTCTGATGTGTGTGTTTCTGGAGTGAGGTCTGACGTGTGTGTGTATCTGGAGTCTGGTTTGATACATATGTGTGTATCTAGAGTGAGGTCTGATGTGTGTGTGTATGTCTGGAGTGAGGTCTGACGTGTGTGTGTGTCTTGAGTATGGTTTGATACATGTGTGTGTGTCTAGAGTGAGGTCTGATGTGTGTGTTTCTGGAGTGAGGTCTGATATGTGTGCGTGTGTGTGTGTGTGTGTGTTTCTGGAGTGAGGTCTGACGTGTGTGTGTATCTGGAGTCTGGTTTGATACATATGTGTGTATCTAGAGTGAGGTCTGATGTGTGTGTGTATGTCTGGAGTGAGGTCTGACGTGTGTGTATGTCTTGAGTATGGTTTGATACATGTGTGTGTGTCTAGAGTGAGGTCTGATGTGTGTGTTTCTGGAGTGAGGTCTGATATGTGTGCGTGTGTGTGTGTGTGTTTGTCTGGAGTGAGGTCTGACGTGTGTGTGTGTCTTGAGTATGGTTTGATACATGTGTGTGTGTCTAGAGTGAGGTCTGATGTGTGTGTTTCTGGAGTGAGGTCTGATATGTGTGCGTGTGTGTGTGTGTGTGTTTGTCTGGAGTGAGGTTTGATATGTGTGTGTGTATCTGGACTATGGTTTGATACATGTGTGTGTGTCTAGAGTGTATGTCGAAGGTCTAACGTTTGTGTGTCTGGAGTGAGTTCTGATGTGTGTGTCTGGAGTAAGTTCTGATATGTGTGTGTGTGTATCTGGTGTGAGGTCTGACATGTGTGTGTATCTGGAGTCTGGTTTGATACATATGTGTGTATCTAGAGTGAGGTCTGATGTGTGTGTGTATGTCTGGAGTGAGGTCTGATGTGTGTGTGTGTGTGTGTGTGTGTTTGTCTAGAGTGATACATATGTGTGTATCTAGAGTGAGGTCTGATGTGTGTGTTTCTGGAGTGAGGTCTGACGTGTGTGTGTATCTGGAGTCTGGTTTGATACATATGTGTGTATCTAGAGTGAGGTGTGATGTGTGTGTGTATGTCTGGAGTGAGGTCTGATGTGTGTGTGTGTGTGTGTGTGTGTGTGTGTTTGTCTAGAGTGATACATATGTGTGTATCTAGAGTGAGGTCTGATGTGTGTGTTTCTGGAGTGAGGTCTGACGTGTGTGTGTATCTGGAGTCTGGTTTGATACATATGTGTGTATCTAGAGTGAGGTCTGATGTGTGTGTGTATGTCTGGAGTGAGGTCTGATGTGTGTGTGTGTGTGTGTGTGTGTGTGTTTGTCTAGAGTGATACATATGTGTGTATCTAGAGTGAGGTCTGATGTGTGTGTTTCTGGAGTGAGGTCTGACATGTGTGTGTATCTGGAGTCTGGTTTGATACATATGTGTGTATCTAGAGTGAGGTCTGATGTGTGTGTGTATGTCTGGAGTGAGGTCTGACGTGTGTGTGTGTCTTGAGTATGGTTTGATACATGTGTGTGTGTCTAGAGTGAGGTCTGATGTGTGTGTTTCTGGAGTGAGGTCTGACGTGTGTGTGTATCTGGAGTCTGGTTTGATACATATGTGTGTATCTAGAGTGAGGTCTGATGTGTGTGTGTATGTCTGGAGTGAGGTCTGACGTGTGTGTGTGTCTTGAGTATGGTTTGATACATGTGTGTGTGTCTAGAGTGAGGTCTGATGTGTGTGTTTCTGGAGTGAGGTCTGATATGTGTGCGTGTGTGTGTGTGTGTGTGTTTCTGGAGTGAGGTCTGACGTGTGTGTGTATCTGGAGTCTGGTTTGATACATATGTGTGTATCTAGAGTGAGGTCTGATGTGTGTGTGTATGTCTGGAGTGAGGTCTGACGTGTGTGTATGTCTTGAGTATGGTTTGATACATGTGTGTGTGTCTAGAGTGAGGTCTGATGTGTGTGTTTCTGGAGTGAGGTCTGATATGTGTGCGTGTGTGTGTGTGTGTTTGTCTGGAGTGAGGTCTGACGTGTGTGTGTGTCTTGAGTATGGTTTGATACATGTGTGTGTGTCTAGAGTGAGGTCTGATGTGTGTGTTTCTGGAGTGAGGTCTGATATGTGTGCGTGTGTGTGTGTGTGTGTTTGTCTGGAGTGAGGTTTGATATGTGTGTGTGTATCTGGACTATGGTTTGATACATGTGTGTGTGTCTAGAGTGTATGTCGAAGGTCTAACGTTTGTGTGTCTGGAGTGAGTTCTGATGTGTGTGTCTGGAGTAAGTTCTGATATGTGTGTGTGTGTATCTGGTGTGAGGTCTGACATGTGTGTGTATCTGGAGTCTGGTTTGATACATATGTGTGTATCTAGAGTGAGGTCTGATGTGTGTGTGTATGTCTGGAGTGAGGTCTGATGTGTGTGTGTGTGTGTGTGTGTGTTTGTCTAGAGTGATACATATGTGTGTATCTAGAGTGAGGTCTGATGTGTGTGTTTCTGGAGTGAGGTCTGACGTGTGTGTGTATCTGGAGTCTGGTTTGATACATATGTGTGTATCTAGAGTGAGGTGTGATGTGTGTGTGTATGTCTGGAGTGAGGTCTGATGTGTGTGTGTGTGTGTGTGTGTGTGTGTGTTTGTCTAGAGTGATACATATGTGTGTATCTAGAGTGAGGTCTGATGTGTGTGTTTCTGGAGTGAGGTCTGACGTGTGTGTGTATCTGGAGTCTGGTTTGATACATATGTGTGTATCTAGAGTGAGGTCTGATGTGTGTGTGTATGTCTGGAGTGAGGTCTGATGTGTGTGTGTGTGTGTGTGTGTGTGTGTGTGTGTGTGTTTGTCTAGAGTGATACATATGTGTGTATCTAGAGTGAGGTCTGATGTGTGTGTTTCTGGAGTGAGGTCTGACATGTGTGTGTATCTGGAGTCTGGTTTGATACATATGTGTGTATCTAGAGTGAGGTCTGATGTGTGTGTGTGTTTCTGGAGTGAGGTCTGACGTGTGTGTGTGTCTTGAGTATGGTTTGATACATGTGTGTGTGTCTAGAGTGAGGTCTGATGTGTGTGTTTCTGGAGTGAGGTCTGATGTGTGTGTTTCTGGAGTGAGGTCTGATATGTGTATCTGGTGTGTGTGTGTGTGTGTTTGTCTGGAGTGAGGTTTGATATGTGTGTGTGTATCTGGACTATGGTTTGATACATGTGTGTGTGTCTAGAGTGTGTGTCGAGGGTCTAACGTTTGTGTGTCTGGAGTGAGTTCTGATGTGTGTGTCTGGAGTGTCTGTGTTCTGATATGTGTGTGTGTGTATCTGGTGTGAGGTCTGATAGATTTTCTGTGTCTCATTGGTAAAGCATGGCA